>NW_028320671.1:0-59274 GCF_062004578.1 Staurois parvus
CGCTCAGAGAGCAGAAGACTGTAACGGAACCGGACCCCGACTGCACTATAGGGTATTTCCGTTAGCCTCCCGCTTCCCTGTCCGAACACAGATCCACAGACACCACAGCTGACCATACAGGAAATAGCGCCAGACGAAATAGACAGCACCAGACTCGTATTAAAACAGGAAGTGGAATACTTTATTTTAACATAGATACAAGATATATACACAGGGCAGGGAAATACACCCAGTAACAGGAAAAACATCAGCAGGCCGTCCCATCAGGGGGAAGGGCTGCTGAAACCCCCACCAAGCCAGTACAAACACATATATCCCATAATAGTTTGCTCCCAAGCAAGACACACAGTAGAACAATGGGATGCAGCCGCATGGCAGTGAACAATGAACACCCCCCCCACCCCAATATTAGGACAGATCACCCTGTACCCCTAACAGGCACAGGGTGACTTACACATAATAGGGATATGGGGAGCTGAGACAGGGGTTTCCCCACCTCTCCAATGGGGGCTGTGTTCCATGGGCCCCCCACCCAAAGTCCACTCCTTTCACAAAGACCCCTTTCAAGATTGTCGGTTCCGTAACTTGCTGCTCCAGAAGGGCAACCCACTCAGATCTGTCGCAGCGGTATCACTTCCTGGAGCTATTGCCGCATTCATGCGTCACACTGTCCACTGCACAAAATGATATTAATAGGAAATATCAGTTGTCACTTATAGGTTAGTAGACTCCTGTTATGATCTCCTGTTTTCCACTCCGGTTTCTTAACTCCACTTAGTCAAAGGTCCAGCAAGCAAAATACAGGCAAACTCAAGAATGAGCTCTACAGCAAGTTATACTGTATAATACCTGGAGCACCTTTGACCAATTAACCCCTACTCTTAATTAGCAGACTGAAGACAAAGGAAGAAATAAAATGCTATTTAAAAAGTGACAGAAAAAGTGATTTAAAAAATAAAAGCTTTTTAGCAAGACCCAAAGAAGAAAATAAAACTACAAGCACCAGCAGTCAAAAGTTAAACTTTTTCACTCTCCACTCAAATTTGCAACTCTTTTTAGCTATCAGCCAGCAGAATTCCAATATTACAAACAGCCTAATGGAGAGCGCTTCTTAGGTAAACAACTCACAGTTCAATGTAGTCACAATTGTGGCTTAGGCGGGATGCCGACAGCGTCTGTCTCAGCGGGCGAAGTGCGGCCTCTCCGGTTCCAAGAGGGAAAGCTTCTTTCCAGGTGAGTGAGACCCTACCCTATCCTTCCTCATCAGGAACCTTTCCCTACTGCTAGTTGTAATGGAACCGGACCACGACTGCACTTGGGTACTTCAGTTAAGATACCGCTTCCCTGTCAAAACACAGTCCACAGATACCACAGCCGACCATACAAGACTAGATGACACCAGTCTGTCCGAACACCGACACCACAGCCGACCATACAAGACTAGATGACACCAGTCTGTCCGAACACCGACACCACAGCCGACCATACAAGACTAGATGACACCAGTCTGTCTGAACACCGACCACCGACACCACAGAGACCATACAAGACTAGATGACACCAGTCTGTCCGAACACCGACACCACAGCCGACCATACAAGACTAGACAACACCAGTCTGTCCGAACACCGACACCACAGCCGACCATACAAGACTAGATGACACCAGTCTGTCCGAACACCGACCACCAACACCACAGCCGACCATACAAGACTAGACAACGCCAGTCTTGAAGTAAACCAGGAAATAGACTACTTTATGTGAAAACAGATACAAGATATATTCATTCAAGGGAACAATCCCCCCTCCCTGCATAATGACACAGGACGGGGCAATCTACACTTAGTAACAAGAGACACACCAACAGACAGTCTCATCAGGAGGGAGGACTACTGGAAACGCCCCCCACCAAGCCAATACACACAAACACATACATCCCATAATAGTTTGCTCCCAAGAAAAACACACAATAGAACAATGGGATGCAACCACATGACATGAAACAATCAACAACCCCCCCCCCCCCAATATTAGGGCAGATCACCCTGTACCCCTAACAGGCACAGAGTGACTTACACATAAGAGGGATATGGGGAGCTGAGATGGTTTCCCCACCTCTCCAAAGTGAACAGTGTTCCATGAGCCCCCCACCCAAAGTGACTCCCATCACACTAGTTACTCTGCCTAGCAAGCAAGATCTCTCTCCCTACACAAGCCAGTCGCAAAATTCACACCAAAACCTGGGCAGCGACTTAAATAGACCTTGCTGACCCAAGATGGCAGCTAAGGGTCATATGTCCACAGCATAGGCTACCGGAACCCTGCTCAAATGACCCAGGAAACCATAGAGACTTTTCATGGAAGGTCCTCTTTGAATAATAGACCCAATTCACTAATCTATGATATTTGCAGTAACAATTTTAGTTCAAGTGTCAAGTCAAAAAATGTTTTTCTAATTTTGGACGTTGGGAAAGGATTTGAACCTGTTTGATTTTAACTAAAATCTAGGGTTCCATTAGAAAGATTTCCCCTTATCCACCCTGTCCCTCATTCCAAGTTTTCATGCCATTAGGGAGATATAATTCCTCCAATGAGTTCAGCATCTGCCCAAAAATGGAGATCTATTCCCTCCATTGTGTTCAGGCTCAGTCCCGGGATGGAGGTATATTCCCTCCAGTGTGTTCAGGCTCAGTCCCGGGATGGAGATATATTCCCTCCAGTGTGTTCAGGGGTCAGTCCCGGGATGGAGGTATATTCCCTCCAGTGTGTTCAGGGTCAGTCCCGGGATGGAGATATAATCCCTCCAGTGTGTTCAGGGTCAGTCCCGGGATGGAGATATATTACCTCCAGTGTGTTCAGGGTCAGTCCCGGGATGGAGATACATTCCCTCCAGTGCGCTCAGGGTCAGTCCCGGGATGGAGGTGTATTACCTCCAGTGTGTTCAGGTTCAGTCCCGGGATGGAGATATATTACCTCCAGTGTGTTCAGGGTCAGTCCCGGGATGGAGATACATTCCCTCCAGTGTGCTCAGGGTCAGTCCCGGGATGGAGATACATTCCCTCCAGTGCGCTCAGGGTCAGTCCCGGGATGGAGGTGTATTACCTCCAGTGTGTTCAGGGTCAGTCCCGGGATGGAGATACATTCCCTCCAGTGCGCTCAGGGTCAGTCCCGGGATGGAGGTGTATTACCCTCCAGTGTGTTCAGGGTCAGTCCCGGGATGGAGATACATTCCCTCCAGTGTGCTCAGGATCAGTCCCGGGATGGAGGTATATTCCCTCCAGTGTGTTCAGGGTCAGTCCCGGGATGGAGGTGTATTACCTCCAGTGTGTTCAGGTTCAGTCCCGGGATGGAGGTGTATTACCTCCAGTGTGCTCAGGGTCAGTCCCGGGATGGAGATACATTCCCTCCAGTGTGCTCAGGGTCAGTCCGGGGATGGAGATACAGTCCCTCCAGTGTGCTCAGGGTCAGTCCCGGGATGGAGATACAGTCCCTCCAGTGTGCTCAGGGTCAGTCCCGGGATGGAGATATATTCCCTCCAGTGTGTCCAGTAAAATTTAGATGTCTCAGAATCTTCCCACAACTGGATGTGCCTGGGCAGCTGTGGCTGGATCCTCCCAGAAGGCCTCTATGTATATATTCCTCCTTTCTTTTCTGTTTGGTCCTCTACATTTAGAAGGAACCATGGCTCTATTCTGAGGTTACCAACTTTCATCCTGTCCTGGTGAATGAACTCAGCAACTTAAAGTAACACAATCTCTGCTGATGACCCTCAGAATGTTCTTTTAAGTAATTTAGTTCATCATGATGTATATCAAAATTATCACTCTAAAAGACTTTCCCGGGAATATGTTTTGCTGTGTTACAGCCCCACCAGATGATGAAGCCTCCCCGTCCTCTCTGGTTCTCATCGAGAACGTCAAGAACAGCCACACTCTTGAGATGTTAAACCTCCTGGTGGAGAATGCCAGTGAGAAGGTTGAGGACGCGGACTTCTATGTGGAGATAATTCCGGAGATCCAATCTGCTGTTGTCACCTTCACATGTGATATTGGTGGGTCCAGTTTTTATGATTTGCCCTTCATTAAGATACTGAGCTTGGAGTGAGGCTCACAGCTTATATTATTGGCCTACAAGCTCCAGCCAATGACCTTTGTAAGAACGTTGTTTGTCCAAAAATAGGGAACAGCAAAAGGGCAGTGTCTGTGGTTAGGTGCAGCATGCAGTCCAAACGTGTATTGAAGACAATACTCAACTTACAGACAGTCCAGTGGGAGAATGCCACACCAAGAATAAGTTCTGTGCAGTACGGAAATACAGCAGGTAAGAATGGACTGACTGCATCTGTCTCAGAGGGTGGAATGCAGCCTGGCTAGTTCAGTCATAGTTTAGAAGCCTGTGATGGAGTCTGGTCCCCAGCCTGTTCTTACTTGCCCGGAGCCTTTCTTTGCCGCTGATCACTTTCCCTGACAGACGGATGCTCCTTCCCTACACTAGCCACTTTGCGGATGCGTGCCAAAGTCTGTGGGCAAGGACTTACAAAGGCTCTACTTGCCCAAGATGCCTGCCAGAGGTCACATGCAGCATAGCCAACCTAAACATTGCCTCTGGGGACCAGAAAACCATAGAAAAACCAGGTTTCTCCGGACTTCCTGTCCGGCTGCAGTGTCGCTCCGGTCAAATGCCACCTACAGTGGAGGAAACAGACTGCACCTGCTGGAATCACTCAGGCTTCATGTTCACTAAGTTCACTCATAAGCCATTCAGCAGGGAGGCTCCCATTTTCAGTAACGTGATTAGACAACTGTACTTACTGTATGCCATTAAACTGGAGGAAAATGTCCTGTTGTTGTTGTTTTTCTCCAGATATTCCGAGATTCATCACAACATTCTCCAGTAACCTCAGAGTGGTTCGCTTCAAGCTGACGGCAAGGTCTCTGGAAGAATCCCAAAGTGTCAGGTGGAGAATATACCGGAAAACATATCTGAGACGCATCTGGCAGATTTCTTTGAGAACCCGAAACAGGGAAGAGGAAGAGTAAAGGATATTTTGATGATATCTGAAGAAAAGCAGCACTGATCACATTTCAGGACACGGCAGGTGAGTTCACAGAGGGTACAGAGCAGAACTTCATATGTTGGAAGTGCTTGTTGGTTGGTGCCACTTAGGAACAGCTCTGAATGGTTTGGCGTTGTTCCAAGCGCACATCAAGGAGGGATAGAACCATCTGTGGACAACATCAGAGTGTTCAAACAGTGCTCCAGTTTGATCATGAGTGGTTTGGGCCATGGGATTGGTTATGAACTGCCTTCATTTGACATAGATATCAACTTTTTTTATCAGTCAAATGATCTACTATGTAATATTCATTGTTGACCAACAGATTACAAAAACCTTTTTTGTTTTGTTCGCTTAAGAAACTTACTACTGCTGAAATGTATTTATTGATGGCCAATGTATTCAGCAGCACATTCTGGAGTACATAGGTCACTGAAATAGTCAGTTAGTAACTGCTGAGGTAACATGTTATTGAACTGGGTTTTGAAAGCCATGCAAACACAGAGAGGACATACATTATTCAGAATGAGCCCTGGGAAGAATGAACCCCCACACCTCTCCACTCCAAAGCCACTAAGCCACCACATTATTTGTGTCACCATTCAGAAAAATAAATGATTTTTGGTCAACAACTTCAACAAACTAAATGTGAGTATTAGGTGAAGCATCTCGGTGAACCTTCTGCTTGTTTCCTTCTCTTCCAGATGTTAAAAGAGTTTTGAAGAAGGATCATGTGCTTTCCAAGAAAAAGATATCCATATACCCTTACTACCCATTGTTGGATATTGCACTGTATGGGAAGGATGGACCTTGTATAGAAATACCAAAGCCTGTAGAGTTTAATATCAGTCCATACATACTGCAACATATCTGTAATAATGAAGGACTAAAGAACAACATAGATGTGAAGATGAAGAATAAACACTGTGAGATCAAATGGCCAGATCAAGACTGTCAGAATCCTGTCCTTCAACTCATCTTCCCTCCTACCTTGTCCACCCATCGCAGGTCTGTGGCAAAGATTGTACCGAAATGGAAGGAAGAGGTTTATAATGAATTCTCACTTCTCATAGGAAAGTTCAGCGTAGTAGAGTACAAAATGGATCAGTCGGTCTGGGAAGCTATTAGAGAACATGTCAGCAGCTCCACCTATGATGAAGTCCTCATCAAACCTGACTTTGGTTTAAAGAAAGTTTCTTGGCTGGAATGTCCAAGGATGTTACAAAGATTGACCCGACATTCAGACAACTGGTAGAGGAAACCGTTAAACAAGTACAAAGAAAGCAACAAACCATGACTGAGACCCTACAGATGTCTCCAGCCTTCTATCAGATCATGTGCAACAGCGGCATAAAGAAGAAGATCCTGGACAAGGTTCCAGAGCTGAGGATTGACTATGATGTGCCAACAAGGAAGGCCCGTCTATCAGGACTGAGTAATGAAGTGCTCACCGCCAAATATGAGATACTCAACATCAAGCAACAAATGAAAAGTAAATCCATCCAGATGAATCCACAGCTCATCCAGTTCCTGAAATCCACCGATAACGAGGAGCTGTCCTGTCTGCTCTTTGCACGTCACAACATTAACGCACTGCTGGAAATTGAGGATGACATTGTTAAACTGATGGCTCATTCCAAGGAAGACTTGACTGCGGCAGAAAAGCAAATTACGGAAAAACTGTTTCGTAGACAACTTTTAGTTAAAGACAAAAGACTTCTGAAATCTCCTGAGTGGAGAAGTCTCCAGTCACATCTGCTTCAGTCATTTAATGTAGAGAAAATCACAGTCCTGATAGAGGAATCTTCTTCTGGAATGGAGGACAACGTGGTCATCGCCGGCCTGACTTCAAATGTTCTAAAGTGTTGCCAACAAGTCAGCGACTTTCTGGAGAAGAACACTACTATGGAGACAGAAATTGGAGTTCAACCTTCAGCAAAGAGGATATTCATCTGGGAGGAAAGGAAGGAAATTTTGGAGAAGATGAAGGAAAATGTAAATGTAACAAAGAATCAGAACAGCATATGCCTGTCGGGCCCACGGGTGAAGGTTCAAGAGGCAGCACATGTAATTAGGGACATTCTGCACTCACTTCACAGTGATACTCTGCGTATTGAGAAACCAGGAGCCAAAAAGTTTTGTAAGGTCAATGAAGAAGTGCATGCTACAACCGCAAGGACAAACTTCCATTGTGTGATACGTTTAGAGGAGAAGGGTGAAGAAGATAATTTATTTAGTAAATCCCAATTGCAAGTAGCTCTTTCTAATGGTTTGACCCTCTCTGTATATAAAGATGACCTGTGCCGTCACAACGTAGATGTCATTGTTAATGCAGCCAATGAAGATCTGAAACATAATGGGGGTTTGGCAAAAGCTATTCTGGATGCAGCAGGACGTAAAGTCCAAGATGACTGCGATCAGATTATCAGGAAAGATGGAAAATTGTCCACTGGAGATTCAGTAATTACTGACGCAGGGAAATTGCCGTGCAAACAAATAATACATACAGTCGGTCCCCAATGGGATGTAAATTCACGCTCCAGATGTGAACGGCTTCTACGGAGGGCAATTACCACCAGTTTACAGCTGGCCTCCGAGAAGAGTCACAGTTCAATAGCGATCCCCGCTGTCAGTTCTGGTATTTTTGGATTTCCCCTAAAAATATGTGTTGAAAACATAGTGGAAGCTATACGGGACTACGTAGAGACGCCGGGACAACAGAGCACTTTACAGAGAATCCATCTTGTAGACATGAATGATGAAACCGTCAAGATTTTCTCTGAGGCTACAAAGGCCAAATTTGGTAACCAAAGGAGTGCTATGCCATCTACAGCAATGGCACCCCAGCCGGCCACAAGAGCGGCACAGAACCCACCAGAGCCAGTGAATAGAGGTAATGACAACACTGTGGTGACCAAGGAAGGACTGAAGATCAAGCTGCTTCAGAAGAACATTGAGGACTGTTCGGTATGTAGATTCATCAGCATTTCCTGCTAAAGTGGGACTCCACCAAAGAGTTTTATGATTCAGATAGAGTTGGGAAGGGTTAGAACCTCTTATGTTTTTATTTCTGTCCATATTTGATGGTAGGAAGTAGGGGGGAATCTGGCCTACAGGGACACAGCAATAAAACATAAGAGAGGTTCTCATTGTTTCCAAATCTGTTTACATGCTGTGTCTTATTTTGGATATTGTTTTCTCTAAATTGGACATTAAGAGAATCTCCACAGCTGGACCCAGACAGCACAGGAAACCTGACAGAAAAGTTACCATCCCACTACTGTAAGGCCAGAATATAGTGCTGCTGTTACTGGATTCAGTAGATCCCTAGGGTTCTTCCGGAGGACACTGGGGGGGTTCTTTGATCGATTAACAATTTCTGCCTCTCAGATAAGTAACCACTGACACCAATGATCTTTTTAGCTATCTGTAAGGGGGATTCTTCCCAATGACCACCAATGTAAGGATTATATGTAAATATAGAAATTATTAGCTGAAGTTCCCTGAGACCTCACACTTATTGCAAGGATTCCTCCGTAGAAAACGGTTGGAAAGGACTGATGTGGTATCATTTACATGTGTACATTCATGCCCTAATAACAGTAGAAGGATAATAATCATCACATATCCATTATAATAAGTACCAATAGTTTTTCATATTTTTGCTTCTCTTTCTTTCCAGATCTCAAACAAATCCGAATGATAAAGATTGTTATTGAAAATATTTCAAATTCAGACCACTTAACTCTTAGGAAATGTATTCTTTTAACTAATAGTCACTTGGTAATGTTTGTCATCTCTTCCCCTGGCAGACGGATGTCATTGTGAACAGTGTAGGAGCCGATCTGAACCTGAATATTGGTGCCGTATCCAAAGCCTTGCTGAGGCGGGCAGGATCCAATATGCAGCAACTCCTGAACAATGCGAATCTCGGCACTCTGGGGGCCCCAGGATCCGTGTTCAGCACCAGCAGCTGCAATCTCAACTGTCAAGAGGTTCTTCATGTTGTGGCTCCTCAATGGGACAGCGGACAAGGAACATCGGAAACGGTACCTTCAGGCCTGCAGAGTGTGGTGGGAAATATATTGAGGCTGCTTTACTAAAGAACTAAAGCCTTTAGGGAATTTTCACTTAGCTTAGTGAATGCGGTAAAATCTTTCTTTGCAAAGAATACCCAATCACATGCAAGGAAAAATAAAAAACTGGATTTTTGCTGGAACATGCTTGGATGATTGAAGTCAGCACAACTTTACTTCATTCTGCTAAGTGAAAATTTCCTTGGAAAGTGAAAATTCATTGAATTGAAGGAATATTTTTCATGTGGATCTTTAAAAGGAAGTTGTAACGGAACCAGACCCCGTCTGCACTTGGGTATTTCCGATAGACTCCCGCTTCCCTGTCCGAACACAGACCAGACACCAGTCTTGGAAGGAAACCAGGAAATAACTACTTTATTTTAACACAGATACAAGATATATACATTTAAGGGAACCATTTCCCCCCTCCCTGTATATTGACACAGGGTGGGGAAAACCACATCTAGCAACAAGCGACACATCAGCAGACCCCCCCCCCCCCCCCCCAAGCCAATACACAAACAAATACATCCCATAATAGTTTGCTCCCAAGCAAGACACACAATAGAACAATGGGATGCAACCACATGGCATTAAACAATGAACAACCCCCCCACCCCACCTATACATGTCTACACAATATCAGGACAGATCACCCTGTACCCCTAACAGGAACAGGGTGACTTGCACATAAGAGGGATATGGGGAGCTGAGACGGGTCTCCCCACCTCTCCAGGTGAGCTTGGTTCTATGGGCCCCCCACGCAAAGTCACTACCGTCACAGAAGTCAAGCCACACCCAAGAGGGTCTAGCCCTTTACTACCACTATCTTCAGAAAAAAAGATTGTCTGAAGTTCCACTTTTGTCTTTTATGAAGTAGATTTTCAATACTGCCAATGGGGGCCACCTAGACACATATTTGGGCCATTTTGTGTTGAGATCTGTTGCAGCACTGGGGTCTTCAGTTTGAATCCCAACCAGGACACTATTTGCATTGAGTTTCGTTTCCTCCAGGTATTCTGGTTTCCTTCCTCACTCCAAAGACATGCTGGTAGGTCAGTAGGCTCACCTTAGTGTACCCAAGATGGCTGCTTTTTCTCCTAAGCCCTTTTTAGTCCCCAGGGAGAAAAGTAATATAGAATTTAGATTTAAAAATGTCATTTTCTTTATCTTGCCCAGAGTTACATGTCAATCTCAGACTCTCTATTTCAGATTCTTCGCACAATTATCAAAAACTGTTTGGCGCTGGCAGAGAAGAATCTGTGGAAGTCAATATCATTCCCAGCTATTGGAACTGGCAATCTTGGCTTTTCAAAGGATTTGGTTGCATTAGTGATGTTCGATGAGATTTTCCAGTTTAGCCACAAAAACAAAGTACAAAGTCTTCAAGAAGTTCATTTGGTCATTCACCCCAGTGACAGGGACACCTTCAAGGTAACGGAGACTTCATGTTTATAGTGATGCTCTTGGTCAAGAGGTTGAATATTCCCACATGGCCATCGGGGTGGTGAGGTGTCCAGTTCCTCGTCTCCAGCTGGCATAGAGCCATCAATAGGTGCATGGAGATGGTGCTGTGCAGGACCTGTAAGGAGAGTTCCATTTGAATAACAAAGGGATGAGGAGTTCCGGCCTTGCATTCTGCAGCAATGTCAGTTGACAAATAACAGGGGAGATGATAGTTCAGGCTTGGACAGGATACACAGACAGGACAATGTGCATGATGGCTACAGACAAAAACATAATTACCAGAGACACTTTATAGATGGTTTCCTTGTTATGCACAAGATTATAGAAGTCTTCTCCCTCATCCCACTAGACCCAGCCACCAAGTTTGGTTACTACAAGGTAGGGATTCTGGGCTGTCTAGGTGGGGAAGGATTAACTATGGGTCTGCCAGCTTCCTGGGCTTTTTCTAGGCTTGCCTCCATTTGTGATACATAAAAGGGGAAAGGCTCGGTCCAGGGGTAGACAGGAGGACCACATGGGGGAAGGTTACGGTCCACACAAGAAGATGTAGCCTGCATTAACCAGTGAGTGTTTCCACAAAGGATCCTACCAATAATGGGACCCTCCAGAAATGGAATTCTAACTGTTGAGGTATTCCTGGGCAGCCTAGGAATGTTAGTTACATAGTTACATGGTTAGTCTGGTTGAAAAAAGGCACAATTCCATCTGGTTCAACCATAAAAGGGAAAAATGTATAATCCTATACCCACAGTTGATTCAGAGGAAGGCACAAATTCCCAACAAAGCATGATCCAAACTGCAGGGGAAACAAATCCTTTCCTGAACCTGAAGAGGCAATCGCAGATTAAATGTTAGTATCCAAGTATGCATATTGCCTAAAGTCTTGGGACGCCGGCCTTTACACGCACATGAACTTTATTGGCCCCCCAGTCTCAGTCCGTAGGGTTCAATATTGAGTTGGCCCCGCCCTTTCCACGCACATGACCTTTAATGGCCCCCCAGTCTCAGTCCGTAGGGTTCAATATTGAGTTGGCCCCGCCCTTTCCACACACATGACCTTTAATGGCCTCCCAGTCTTGGTCTGTAGGGTTCAATATTGAGTTGGCCCCGCCCTTTCCACGCACATGACCTTTAATGGCCCCCCAGTCTTAGTCCGTAGGGTTCAATATTGAGTTGGCCCCGCCCTTCCCACACACATGACCTTTAATGGCCTCCCAGTCTTAGTCCGTAGGGTTCAATATTGAGTTGGCCCCGCCCTTTGCAGCTATAACAGCTTCAACTCTTCTGGGAAGGCCGTCCACAAGGTTTAGAAGGGTGTCTATGGGAAGGTTGGACCATTCTTCCAGAAGCACATTTGTCAGGTCAGGCACTGATGTCGGGGGAGGAGGCCTGGCTCGCAGTCTCCGCTCTAATTCATCCCAAAGGTGTTCTATGGGGTTGAGGTCAGGACTCTGTGCAGGACAGTCAAGTTCCTCCACCCCAAACTGGCTCCTCCATGTCTTTATGGACCTTGCTTTGTGCAGTCATGTTGGAAAGGAAGGGGACATCCCCAAACTCTTCCCACAAAGTTGGGAGCATGAAATTGTCCAAAATGTCTTGGTATTCTGACGCTTTAAGAGTTCTTTTACTGGAGCTAAGGGGCCGAGCCCAACTGCTGAAAAACAACCCCACACCATAATCCCCCCTCCGTCAAACTTTACACTTGGCAGAATGCAGTCAGGCAAGTACTGTTCTCCTGGCAACTGCCAAACCCAGACACGTCCATCAGATTGCCAGACAGAGAAGCTTGATTGGTCACTCCAGAGAACACATCTCCACTGCTCTAGAGTCCAGTGGCGGCGTGCTTTACACCAATGCACCCGACGCTTTGCATTGCACTTGGTGATGGAGGGCTTGGATGCAGCTGCTCGGCCATGGAAACCCGTTCCATGAAGCTCTTTACGCACTTGTAGTGCAGAGCATCAAGTGGTCTCAGGCATTAGTAAGCACGTACACCAAGGGAGGAGGAGTAAAAAGAGAGTAAAGACCCCATATGCACCATAACCTCGGTTCCAAAGTCACCTTAGATGTGTCTCAGATATTTGCTTCTTGCTGTATACTGGACATTTTCTTGTGTTTTGTATTTACAGGCATTTACAAGTCAATGGGAAAACTTCAAAGATGCTGCCACTAGTGTGGTCACCATCAGGCAATCAGCTGGGACTGGATCAAGTACGTTTTATATAATATGAATCTATGTCTGCTATAAGGAGTTTATTCCTCAGAACTATTCCACAGATAACATACAACGGAAGCTTCATATCAGATTCTAATTTAATATATACAGTATGACCAAAAGTCTGTGGACACCTGACCATCACACCTATATGAGCTTGTTGAACATTCCTTTCCAAAATCATGGCCAATAATATAGAGTTGTACACCCCCCTTCCCCTCGCGGTCTCCACTCTTCTGGTTAGACTTTCCACATGATTTTGGAGAATGTTTGTTGGAATTTGCCCCCATTTGTGAGGTCAGGTACTGATGTTGGATGAGAAGACCTGGCTCACCATCGGCATTCCAAGCCATCTCAATGAGTTGAGGTAAGGGTTCTATACATGACACTCGAGTTTCTCCACACCATCCTGGTCATCCATGTCTTTATGGAGCTGGCTTTGTACTTGGGGGCACAGTCATGGGGGAACAGAAAAGGGTCTTCACCAAGCTGTCAGAACAAGGTTGGAAGAGCATAATTGTCTACAATGTCTTTTTATGATGGAGGTTTACCAGGACCCTTCACTGGAGACAGCTGAACGCCATCATTTGGAAGGGGGTCTACATAATTTTGGCTCTACTGTGTATTCTAGTGGATGTGTAATTTTGGAGTGGGATTTTATTAGTGTGTAATTTTAAGAACCTGTAAGAAATATAACTAGTTTTATATTATATAATCTGTCCAGGATACAAGACGAGGATAATGTTGAATGGAGAGGCATGTATGGAAAAGGAGGAGGATGATAGAGGGAAGGAGAGTGCAGATGGATCAGGACGACGATGACCGTGGAAAATGGGGAAGGATATTGCAGAAGGATGACAACAGAAGGAAGGGGATTGGGTATGGATGGAAGAGGTGATGACCGAGGAGAAGAAAGTGGGGATGAAGGAGAAAAAGGTTGATGACAGATGGGAGGATAGTGGGGGTGGATGAATGGATGGAAAAGGAGCAGGAGGAGAGTGAAGGAAAGTGGGGATGGATGGAAGAGGAGGATGAGAATATTATACAGGATGATCAGTTATCTTGGTATCTGATTCTGGAGATTTCAACTTTCTGCAGTTGCCAGGCCATCGTGTTAATCTTTCCATGCACAGCTGATCATCAGTGGTGGGGACATGGGTTTCTTTTATCCCCTATTCTTCTTATCATCCCTTTCCTTTCTGTCTTGCAGCATTCTTTAGGACGGTAACAAACCCATCACTCGGTGTTCATGAAATGAAGATTGGTTCTATCACTTTTCATGTGAAGATCGGCAATATAACCACAGAGGAGACCGAAGTCATTGTAAATTCTTCCAACCAAAACTTCACGCTGTGTACAGGTAATTCATTCTGACCCCAAAAATCCAAATATCAGATTATACACCGTTCAGCCACACAACAGCCCTGACCCATCGAGGCATGGACTCCATTAGACCTCTGAAGGTATGTTGTGATATCTGGCACCAAGCTGTCAGTATCAGATCCTTTAGGTCCTGTAAGTTGTGTGGTAGGGTCTCTATGTGTTTGGTAGGGGCAGCGTGGTGTCCTGGATTGGCAAAAACAATGTATTGCAGAACTTGTATAACCGTACAAACAAGTCCAGTGGGAAAGCTCACCCAACTAGGGCCCTTCCAACAGTTCAGAGCAGAGTCAGTGGTATGAGGGTCCAAGCTTCTGGCAGCATCTGTCAAGGGGAACAGAGTGCAGCCTGGCTGGTCCAACCCAAAGAGGAGCTTACTGAAGAGGCAGACATAGGCCTTACTCCTCAGGAACTTGTCCCTACAGTAGTCACTCACATAACGCGTGCCAAGACCCAAGAGCAGGGACTTAAAAAGACTCTGCATGGCCCAAGATGGCTGCCAGGGTCACTTGGATGCAGTGCATCCAACCAGATCACTGCTCCAGGTGACTAAGTAAATCATAGAGAAACCTAGTTTCTCCCAACTTCCTCCTCCAGTTGCATTGCCACTATGGGCTAGCGGCACCTGCAGTGGAGACTGTAGACAGCACCTTCCTACATTCCCACCCTCTTTAACAGATGCTGTCCATGGCATAAAACAAAACAAGAACGTTCTAAAAACATCATCAACTCAGATATGAATGCAAGAAAATCTTCAAACAACATAATCAGAATATTTTGCAGGTAGTGGTCCATGAATAGACCAAATTGGGCAATGGACTCCACTGTCTTGGGGACTTCAAAGCCTCAGGAGGCTGGGGGTAAACAGTGTCAGCAGTGTCCCCTGCATCTGTGCTAGAGTCCATTGACTCAGCAGGGCTGGCAGCCTGTAAAGTTGAGGATTCTAGGCTGTCCACCAGGCACGGGACTAGCATCTTCATAACCCATGTTGGGCGGAGGCTTTTTTTTTTTTTTCAAGGGGTGGCACGTACCAATCAAAGGATACTTTGGATACACTGGTGGAATATATAAGGAGCTCTGGTCCTCTCGGTCTCTGGCAGGCTTAGCAGAGCAATCCCCACTTAGCATACATCGCCTCAACGGGCTGCGATGGAGCTGCTTTTTGACAGGTTCAGGGCCCTCTGAGACCACATCATGCACCAGAAGAAAGGTTTGCTTCTCCACCCAGTATGGGGTATGCTCCAGCTTGCTACCTCTTTCGTTTTTTGGGTTCTTCACCAACACCCGGTCTCCTGATCACAATGGCAGTTCAATTAGAACAGTGTCCTCAGCCAAGTCCTTATGTCTCTCCAGTTCCACTTGTTTTTTTGTATCCGGTCCCAATGCTCCTGTACCGATGTGCTGGTGGTGAGTTCTGGGGAGGCCAACAAGAGGACCACTGCTAAGGGGCCTGTAACGGAACCAGAACCCAGACCGCACTGAGTTTTTCCGTTATAGCACAACTTCCCCTGTCCGAACACCATCCATGGACCACACCCTTGAAATCCCTCAGGAAAATAGACAACACCCAGCTCTTAAAACAGAAAGCCAACTCTTTATTTTAACACAGAACATATACAGAGGGCGGGGAAACACAACCAGGAACAGGAAATACATCATCAGCCCGCCCTATCAGTGGGACGGGCTACAGGGAACCAACCCAACCAACCCAAGACACAGAACAATGGGATGAAACACATGGCAAAGGATATTGACCAACCCCCACACCAATACACAAACAGTACATCCCATAATAGTTGGCTGGACAGGAAGACACAGCACAATGGGGGGTAGCACATGCAAACAAACAATGGACAGCCATGTGGCCCAGAACAAAGGAATGGACACATGGCAGTAGACAATGGGCAACCACATGGCAGGGACAAAGGAACACACACTATACACAATACTGGGACATTCACATTCACACCCTGTACCCCTTAACAGGCACAGGGTGGGTTAAACATAATGAGGGGGACATGAGCTGACCAAGCGGTCCCCCCACCCCCAAAAGTCACTCCCGTCACAGGGCCATAATGCCTGAAAATGGGGTGTAGCCCATAGCCTGATGCACGGTGATGACATGGAAAGATACTCTCATAGTCAGTGGCAGGACAAGACCATACAGTGCCCAGGGCGAAGATGCAAATTGTGTGCCCCCCCCCCCTTCCTAAACAGAGAAATAGGAGATGGGGTTGGTTTAAAAGCAATGCACGCTGCACCGAAACATATGAGTTTGATAACAGTACAATGTTTGATCTGCAGTAAAATATGGGACTGATGGTGATGTAGAAATAATTGCCCCAGCATCAGTGTGAGGAAAAAATGCCAATATTGATGGTGTTACTGGAAGGAAGAAATGCCCCTGCATAAGTGGTGTCACTTAAAAGAAAAAGGTTGCCCCTAGGCCAGTGGTGTCACTGGAAGGATACATTTCTCTGCATTGGTGTTGTCATTGTGGGGAAAATGCTGTTGTATCACTGGTAGGAAAAAATGCCCTGAGCCTGTGGTGTCACTGTAAGGGAAAAATGCCCCTGCATCAGTGGTGGCCCATGACACCTGCTCAGTAAAGTTCATATGGGAGTGTTTTCTGAAAACAGTGGGCAAGATCAAAAGTTGATCTCTTATGTCTGTGAAAAAGTGAGGTGCCATGCAGCACCCCGCAGCAAATATTGGGAGTGGTTCTCATTGTGCTGAAAATTGGCTGTGGCTTAAGGGGGCACAGAGTGCAGAAGTCAGTACTAAGTGAGGCTGAGTTCCGGGGTCGGTAGTAAGTGAGGCCGCGTTCAGGGCAGGGGTCGTTAGTGAGTGAGGCAGAGTGTGGCGGAACCGTTCCACCTGGGCTTCCTCGTGCGGAGCGATGCATCTCAGCCAATGGTCCCCTTTTCTGGCAAGTCTTCCAGCGCTCTACCAAGGCGGGTATTAGAGCTCAAAAACAATCCAGAAGAAACTCTGGGTTAAGTGATGCAGGGTCCAGCAAGGGGAATATCATGCACAATCTGGAGGAGATCATGCCGATACTTCCTTGGTGCTACCATCTGCTGGTGAGGTATTTGGGCAGCGCCCACCCCCACTTCCCTGTGGACCCTGTACAACTTGCCCTGGTCCCACTCATACCTCACATCTCCCAATCCCCCAGGATCACTCCCAGCTCTTAGTCTATAGGGGTCTAAGGTCCAGTTACTGGATGTTTCTTTAGCGAAATCAGTGGGGGAATTCCAGGTCAGGGCAGGGAAAAGATCAGTAAGGGATGGGTATTCCACCCTTACCGGAGCGGCAGCGTGCTCTCTAGTCTGGTGGTGAGTGGTGACCGGATGAGCTTCGGCAGGGGTCTCTGTGCCAAAAAGTGGATACCAGGACTCCCAGATCATTTCCAAGGAGAACCTCAGCCGGCAGGTTCTGCATTATTCCAATTTCAACGTCCCTGGCCCCCAGTCCAGATGAACCCTTGCGGTAGGAATCTGGTAGACATGGCCTCCCACTACCCGTATGGCCACAGACCACCCGGTCTTGGCCCAGTCTGGTACCAGTTGGGGTTGTACTAGGGTAAGTGTGGCCCCAGTGTCCCATAATCCTTGGCCGTTAATATGGACAACCTGTTGGTGATGTCGGCGAGTGTCCGGGGTGGCAGGCTGGAGAGGGTTAACCTCGTGAAAGACCCCAATGTCCTCATCCTCAGTTGTAAAATTCCTCCATGAGGCGGTGTCACTGGGGTGGTCCTGTAGGGAGTAGGCAGAGGCTCGGCCATAGGGGGTGGTGGGTCAGTTGGAAGTGCCCCGAGGGAGTTGGCTGGTCTGGGGCCTTGGTGGATTGAATGAATTCAGATTTACCCTGTTTGGTTGAAGCCATAACAGTGTGGGCCAGGTCGCTTTGGGTTGGAAGGTGTGGGTGGTCTGGGAATGGCGGGCTCAGTTAGCCTCCTGTTGTCCAGGTACTCATCTTCCCAGCGACTAGTGTTAGCTAAGGTTAGGGGGTGTTTGTCCTGGACCCAATGTCTAACATCCCCTGTAAGTCCATTGTAAAACTGCTCCAGTAACAGCAGTTGCCACAGTTCCTCCAGCTTGGTGATCTGACACCCTCGGACCCAACTGCGGGCTGCATGTTGTAATTGTTGAATGGGAATATCCTCCTGCGCTTAATATGGATAAGTCCCTATCCTAACAGCTGCTATCACTTTGCCTTAACCAATAAGTATTAAAGTATCAAACACAAAAATAGTGAAGCGCTAAAGTGAATCCCTATATACACACAGTGCATATAACATGAGACGAAAAACATACCTCATAAATAAAATAAATCTGTGGTATAAAATAATAAATAAATCAATAAAAAAATCAAAAAAAAAAAAAATATATAAAAAAATTAGAGAAAAAAAAATCTTTCCTTGCCCTTAAATGTTTCTTCAAATCAATCAGTGATAAAAAATTGAAAATCCATAATAATGCGAATAAACAGTGATACAAAAATAAAATCTGTGTTAATTAATATTCAAAAAAGAATATATATATATATAAGAGATAATTCCAATGATATATGTGACAACCTAACAGAATATAAATAAAAATTCATAAATTGTGATTCTCAATCAAATAAACGTGATTAATATTAATTGTGAAAAAACCAAACATTAAACTATTAAATAAATGATCCACTAAATCTTGTGATGTTTAAATATGAAAATGTGTCCACAAATGTGAACAAAAACAGTCCATGCAATAAGGTGAAAACGACACTCAGTGTTCTTCACTTCTAGTGCTCAAAACAGAAGAAATCCTCCAATGGCAGCAATGCCTGCTCACCTCCCCAACTCGACCCGCAAAGGGCCACAAGGCTATAACTCTCCTCCAGGTAATCCTTTGCTTCCAAGCAGCTCAGTAAGGAATCACAGGACCTCCACTCCACCTCCTTTTAGTTTTACTTGGTTGTTTACCAATAGCAGGGATGGATTACTCCTAAGAAATCCAGTTAAATTCCCGTACTCTTTGATGATTTCTCTATCTTCAGTGGAAAGTAATATATACCAGCCTAAAACCTCCTTTCCATCAATTTCAACAGAACCATATTTTTCCACCAGTTCACACACCTGCCTTTTCAAAGCATTTCTCTTCTCAAGCTTGCATTTTTTACAGGATTTATCTCTGCCAACAGCGCAACTCTCCCCACACGTGCACCAACGATGGCCGACCAGCCGCGCTAAGCAAAGCTCTGTAAGCCCGCCCAGGAGAAACACGAGAAATCTCAACCAATCAACGCCCGGCAGGAGCTGGCTTCTGAATGAAACCAGCTCCTGCCGGGCGTTGATTGGTTGAGATTTCTCGTGTTTCTCCTGGGCGGGCTTACAGAGCTTTGCTTAGCGCGGCTGGTCGGCCATCGTTGGTGCACGTGTGGGGAGAGTTGCGCTGTTGGCAGAGATAAATCCTGTAAAAAATGCAAGCTTGAGAAGAGAAATGCTTTGAAAAGGCAGGTGTGTGAACTGGTGGAAAAATATGGTTCTGTTGAAATTGATGGAAAGGAGGTTTTAGGCTGGTATATATTACTTTCCACTGAAGATAGAGAAATCATCAAAGAGTACGGGAATTTAACTGGATTTCTTAGGAGTAATCCATCCCTGCTATTGGTAAACAACCAAGTAAAACTAAAAGGAGGTGGAGTGGAGGTCCTGTGATTCCTTACTGAGCTGCTTGGAAGCAAAGGATTACCTGGAGGAGAGTTATAGCCTTGTGGCCCTTTGCGGGTCGAGTTGGGGAGGTGAGCAGGCATTGCTGCCATTGGAGGATTTCTTCTGTTTTGAGCACTAGAAGTGAAGAACACTGAGTGTCGTTTTCACCTTATTGCATGGACTGTTTTTGTTCACATTTGTGGACACATTTTCATATTTAAACATCACAAGATTTAGTGGATCATTTATTTAATAGTTTAATGTTTGGTTTTTTCACAATTAATATTAATCACGTTTATTTGATTGAGAATCACAATTTATGAATTTTTTATTTATATTCTGTTAGGTTGTCACATATATCATTGGAATTATCACTTATATATATATATTCTTTTTTGAATATTAATTAACACAGATTTTATTTTTGTATCACTGTTTATTCGCATTATTATGGATTTTCAATTTTTTATCACTGATTGATTTGAAGAAACATTTAAGGGCAAGGAAAGATTCATTTTTTTTTCTCTAATTTTTTTATATATTTTTTTTTTTTTTTTTTTTATTGATTTATTTATTATTTTATACCACAGATTTATTTTATTTATGAGGTATGTTTTTCGTCTCATGTTATATGCACTGTGTGTGTATATAGGGATTCACTTTAGCGCTTCACTATTTTTGTGTTTGATGTTGTAATTGTTGTCCCCATTCGGTGAAGGTGTCCTAGGGTTTCTTCTTGAGTGCCTGGAACTTTAAGTGGTACGCCTCTGGGGTGAGAGCGTAGCGAGCCAGTAAGTGTTCCTTAACATAATTGTAATCCAAGCAGTAGCTGTCGGGTACAGACCTGAATGCATCTGCAACCCGACCGGTTAGCTTGCTGCTTAAAATGGGGACCCGGTCTTAGGCTGCTACACCATGGATGGTGTACTACCGTTCAAAGTCCTGAAGAAAGCTGTCAATGTCCCCATCCGCCTCCGAGAAAGTTTTAAAAGCAGCGTAGGGAATTTTTCTTTGGTCCGGTTGCAGTCTGAAGAAGGCAGGAGGTAATCCCCTCCCAGACCGAGCCCTCGGTTGATGACCGGGAGTGACTAAGCCGCAGTTGGGTGGCATCGTCCAGGGCCTTGGAAATCTGTTCGGGGGTGGGAGCATTGCCGAACAGAGCCAAACGCCTCTCCACCTCTTGTCTTAAATCCGAATGGTATAGTGGTCTCCGTATGGTGCTAAGTGGGCCTGGCGTTTCAGGGGCCGATGATCTGCTCTGTTCCACCAACTCCTCCCGTGAAGCGGAGTTCACTTCTGGCGTAGCGGAGAGCGCATCAGGTGAAGCGGGGTGCGCATCTACTTGGTCCAGGGCCATATTCTCGGCCAACAGTTCCTCTCTGGTCTTGGAGCCAGCAATACCTCCCCGAGTGACAAGCAGGCTTTGGAGAGCTGGAGATCTCGTACATTCATCTGGCTGAGCAGGGACGTCTCCGTGAAAAAGATGGGGTCCCAGTTGGTGTTTTGGACTTTCTCCGCAATGAGGAAAGATCCCACCGCTGCCAACCAGTTGTGGCGGAACCGTTCTGCCTGGGCTTCCTCATGCGTAGCGATGCATCTCAGCCAATGGTCCCCTTGTCCTGCAAGTCTTCCAGCGCTCTGCCAAGGCAGGTATTAGAGCTCAAAGACAATCCTTCCCTGATATCCCAAACCACGAGTCGGTACTTTGTGTAGGGTGAATGAATGAATCTTTATTGAACACAGCTCAGTATATACAGCACATGCTGGCAGTAATCCCTGCCCCCTTCACCCCCACCAGACAGTCTGGCACCTGGTTTTCCCCACCCACAACAAAACTCAACAGCAGAACAGCAATCGGCACAGTATGAAATCTAGAGAAGCGAAAGACTACAAGTCCCCATTACCCTAAACAAACCGTGTAGAATGTCTGTCTACATAACAGCTGCTAAACATATACAGCTTTACAAAGGGGAGAACGGGCAGGCCGCTTACCGAGGGGAGAACGGGCAGGCCGCTTACCGAGGGGAGAACGGGCAGGCCGCTTACCGAGGGGAGAACGAGCAGGCCGCTTACCGAGGGGAGAACGGGCAGGCCGCATACCGAGGGGAGAACGGGCAGGCCGCATACCGAGGGGAGAACGGGCAGGCCGCATACCGAGGGGAGAACGGGCAGGCCGCTTACCGAGGGGAGAACGGGCAGGCCGCTTACCGAGGGGAGAACGGGCAGGCCGCTTACCGAGGGGAGAACGGGCAGGCCGCTTACCGAGGGGAGAACGGGCAGGCCGCTTACCGAGGGGAGAACGGGCAGGCCGCTTACCGAGGGGAGAACGGGCAGGCCGCTTACCGAGGGGAGAACGGGCAGGCCGCTTACCGAGGGGAGAACGGGCAGGCCGCTTACCGAGGGGAGAACGGGCAGGCCGCTTACCGAGGGGAGAACGGGCAGGCCGCTTACCGAGGGGAGAACGGGCAGGCCGCTTACCGAGGGGAGAACGGGCAGGCCGCTTACCGAGGGGAGAACGGGCAGGCCGCTTACCGAGGGGAGAACGGGCAGGCCGCATACCGAGGGGAGAACGGGCAGGCCGCTTACCGAGGGGAGAACGGGCAGGCCGCTTACCGAGGGGAGAACGGGCAGGCCGCTTACCGAGGGGAGAACGGGCAGGCCGCTTACCGAGGGGAGAACGGGCAGGCCGCTTACCGAGGGGAGAACGGGCAGGCCGCTTACCGAGGGGAGAACGGGCAGGCCGCTTACCGAGGGGAGAACGGGCAGACCGCTTACCAAGGGGAGAAAACCGGAACAGAAAGGGCAAAATGTTATCACAAAGGGACGGTTCGTCACAAGCGATAACACCAAATGTAACCCACCCGCTCCCCATTCACACCTGTGATCTTGTAACACTAACAAAGCACATGACCCCGGGGAGGGAAAATGGCTAATTGGGCCAATTTGGACCTTGTCACTTAGGGGTGGACTCACTTTTGTTGCCAGCGGTTTAGGCATTAATGGTGGTGTGTTGAGTTATTTTGAGGGGACAGCAAATTTCCATGTTATACAAACTGTACACTGACTACGTCACATTGTAGCAAAGTGTCATTTCTTCAGTGTTGTCACATGAAAAGAGAGAATCGAAGTGGGGACTCGCTTCTGGGAGATGCTGTATATCCCACCCACTTTCAGATGCCTTTATAACCAGGTAATCAATGTTATTTTACTGCCAGTGGTCATGACGTTATAGCTGGTTGGTGTAGACTGGATATCATTTATGCAGAAATCAAGAAAAATTCTAAGGGGTTACAGACTTTTTCTTGCATTCAGAGTCATATATAGAACCCAGGTTGGTAGTACACATAAAATAATGCAGACAATGAGCCAATGACGGGTATAGCATACAAAATACTACAACCTTGTCTGAGGGGAGGAATGTGAAGAGCGTACTTGAATCCCACAGAGGTGATCAGGGTGTGGCGGGGAATCTCAGAGGTGATTAGGGTGTGGAGGGGAATCCCATAGAGGTGATCAGGGTGTGGAGGGGAATCCCATAGAGGTGATCAGGGTGTGGATGGGAATCCCATAGAGGTGATCAGGGTGTGGATGGGAATCCCACAGAGGTGATCAGGGTGTGGATGGGAATCCCACAGAGGTGATCAGGGTGTGGAGGGGAATCCCATAGAGGTGATCAGGGTGTGGAGGGGAATCCCACAGAGGTGATCAGGGTGTGGAGGGGAATCCCAGAGAAGTTCTAGGTAGAGGAGTATGAGAACGTGAATGGAGGAGAGGGGGAGGTCATGCGTGGTTGTATTTGGGACCTGGTGAGGGAATGTATAGAGTTCAGATTGTGAAGGGCTTTGTATGAGTTACAGTATATCTGCAATGACTTGTAGATGAGAGAATATGAATTTTGGTGGGTTCGGCTCTCTGTTGAGCTGACATTGGGCTGAATTCACAAACTTAACACACCAGGATAAAGGATTCTTATTTTCAGAAAGCCATTTTCATTTGAGTATAATAAGATTTGAAAATTCCAGTCACATGGCTACATGAGGACACTTGACCTTGTGTTGAAGCTTTGTGATTTGAGCCACATTGTGTTTTATATTTTTATTTCTAGGAGTTTCGAAAGCGATTCTGGAAGCTGCTGGACCATCTGTTGTATCATCTGCTGCAAAACTGGGTAAAGCTCTGCACTGGACTATCGTGGTTGTAAATTTTTGCTTTGGCATGTGTAAAAAATAGATGGAGGAGAGAGATTGACTAAATCTGGAGCAATCGGAATCCGGTGCAGTTCTGCACGGCAGCCAATCAGCTTCTAACTTCAGCTTGTTCAATTAAGCTTGGGCAATAAAACCTGAAATCTGCAGAGTTGAGCCAGATTTTGTACTCTCCAGGCTTAGTAAATAACCCCCAATGCACCAACAGAGTGTGGCAGACATAGAGAAGCTGGGCCGTCTTATTGCCATCATGGGCCCCTGGGCAAAGTATTGCAGCCTGCCCCAATTTACACACCCACTCTCAAGAATTAAAGTGTAAATAATTGATATAATTAAACACATTTATTAGAAATTCAGTAAGTGATTTATTAATTATGGGGCTAATCAACACAAAGGGCATGGTATGGGGGGGGGGAGGCAGAAGGGCACATTACAGTACAGGGGTAGTCGGGAGGGCACGATATTGGGATCAGGAGGGCGCAGTCCATGTTCTGGGATGCTGCTCGGGTCATCCTAGGACAGCTTTGTAAAAAGCGTGACTGTCCCAGCAAATCCGGGACAGTTGACAAGTATAATTTAATGCAAGATTATCCTGGGGGGCCCCATGCATTATGACAGCCCTGTAGGGAAGATATACTGTAGAGGAAGATGGTCTTCTGTATTGGGGTTATTACAGCCGATGGACGCTCACCAGGTGCCAGTGACGTCCAGGCCGTGTACATTTTTATGTCTGTTGAGGTTCTCATTTATCCAGGTCATGATATAGCTAGTAATAAATTGCCACGTACAACTAGACTTGTTCTGTTGAAGACATTTTGCAGCTTCTTCAGCTATGAGTGTCAGGAAATTACCCCCAGTGTCTAAATCTATACCCCCACAGGGAATAGAGACACCTTCATCCAATCAGCATTGAGTGTCAAGGCAGATGTTGATTGTCCAAGAACAGGATGAGAGGTGCTAAAGCTGTGGAACCCACATGTTGTAGTAACCTCATTATCCTTGATGTCAGGGAGTCTCCACACTTCTCCTCCTCATCCCCCTCTCCTCTTTGCATTATTGGATCTGCAGTTTCCTCCTTCCAGCTCGTCAAGCCTGCTCAGTCCAAACTACACCTCCCACAATCCTAGCGGTCCACATCCTATGTGCCTTCCTATAGGGTAGAGGGTGGGCTCCTCACTGACTGTACACAGCCCTGCCCTCCTGTGGCTGTGCCTGTGTAAAAGTCTCTCTGCTTTCAACGCGTCGACTTCTAAGACCGCATGCTGCCTAATATATCCCACCCACTTTCCGGAACCATTGTAAAGTATTGTTCACTTTACCTGCCAGTGGTCAGAATGCTATCGCAGATTGGTGTGTAGGCAGGTGCAGTCTGCTTTCTACACTGTAGGTGGCGCAGCTGGAGAGGAAGTCAGGAGAAACCTGGTTTCTCTATGGTTTCCTGCTCCCTTGGCAGAGTTCTGGTTGGCCACACTGCATTCAGGTGACCCCTGGCAGCCAATCTGAGGTCAGCAGATGTTTAAGTCCCTACACCCAGGTTTTGCCACACATTGCATCACTAGCCATTCCATGAAGCTCTCTACGCACTGTTGTTGGGCTCATCTGAAGGCCACACCAAGTTTGGAGGTCTTTAGCTATTGACTCTGCAGACAGTTGGCGACTTCTGTGCGCTTCAGCATGCGCTGACCCCACCCTGTCATGTGACGTGGCCTACCACTTGGTGGCTGAGTGGCTGTTGTTCCCAGTGGCTTCCACTTTGTTATAATCCCACTAACAGTTGAGCGTGGAATATTTAGTAGCCAGGAAATGTCACGGATGGACTTATTGCCCAGGTGGCCACCTATCACGGGACCACGCTTGGAGTCACTGAGCTCCTGAGAGCGACCCATTCTTTCACCAATGTTTGTAGAAGCCGTCTGCATGCCTAGGGGATGGATTGTATACACCTGTGTCCATGGAGGGGATTGGGACACCTGAATCACATGATTTGGAGGGGATTGGGACACCTGAATCACATGATTTGGAGGGGATTGGAACACCTGAATCACATGATTTGGAGGGCAGGCCCAATACTTTTGACAATATAGTGTAGGTACGTATACACATTTTTTTTGACGTAGCTCAGTCAGCAGCGAGGGAGAAGGGACCTTTTCCAGGCTAGTTAGTGCTAGGCAGGAATAGATACATTACTAGCTGACGTCTCCATTTCTGGCAGGTGCCCAACCTCATGAGGGACTCATCGTCACCGATTCTGGAAACATCAGACATTGTAAATGGATTCTTCATGTGACGGGAGCAAATAATTCATCAGTTATCAAGAATATTGTCCTGGATGTCCTACAGGAGTGCGAGAAGCGCCAGGTCTCTTCTGTCACCTTCCCCGCTCTGGGAACAGGTATGATCAATGAATCACAGACAGTTTTGCTTGCATGTGAAAGATGACAATAAGTTCTCCTCTCAGCTGCACCCAATAACCACCTGACTTAGTCTGGGAGGTTCCCAGCACAGGAAGGGGTTCTACACATCTTCCAAGCTTCGTGGGATTGTCAGCCGGGTGTTGTTCTATAATACTTCTTGGTGCAGTTTTCTTGCCACAAAGAGAAATGGAGGACATTCAGGGGTGGCGGGTATCTCCATGAGGTTCCATGCACACTAGAAACACAGAATTGCTAGAAAAACGCTGGATGAGAAATGCTTATATTTGGCGTCTTTGTGCCGGTGTTCAGCAGTGTTTAGGAGCGTGAACATTTTGGTTGTTAAGGAGCAGGCGGCCACCATCCACCGCGTCCTTAACAACGGATGACTCATCAGCTGTCATCTGGCTTCCCCGATGACAGCTGAATGTAATCCAAAAGATTTTTAGCAATTAATACTTAGAAAAAAAAACAGTGTGGGGGTCACACCCTTATGTCTGGTATGGAATCTGACAGGAACCCCACGCCCAAAGTTTAAAAAAAAATGGCATTGGGTCCCCCTAAAATTAATACCAGACCCTGATCTGAGCAGCCTGGCAGGCCAGGAAGGAGGGGATGAATGACACCCCCCGAACCATACCAGGCTTCTTGCCCTCAACATGGAGGGGTGCTTTGGGGTAGGGGGCTCCCCCCCCCCAAAGCACCCCCCCCCAAGCACATTTTCTCCATGCTGATAAGGACAAGGGCCTCTTCCCCACAACCCTGGCCCGATGGATGTTGGGGGTGACTTATCACAATCTGGAAGCCTTCTTTAACAAGGGGCCCCCCAGATCCTGTCCCTGGGCACTGGTGGTATTATGTGGAGTGGGGGGGCACCACAAGGAGATTGAGGGGAGGAGATTTGTGTTGGGATGGAGAATGTGGGGGGTTGGCAGGGGGTAGTAATTGTTCAGGGATGGGAAATTTAAGAAGGAGTGCTAGGAGTGGTGATTTTGGAGGATTTGTGTTTGAGAGGGAAGAAAAGGATTTATGCTAGGAGGGGGTGCTAAAAAATGTGATATGGTCGAGGAGGGAGGGGAGTTGTGCTAGTAGGAATGATTGGGGGTATTTTTGCTAGGAGCGAAAATTTGGGGGGGTGGATTTGTGCTCTGAGGGGGAATTATTTTTTTTTTTTTTTGGGGGGAGATATGTGCTGGGGGCATATGGGGGGAGAGAGGATTTGAGCTGGGAGGAGCAAAGATTAGAAGGAGAGGAAAATGTATGCTTTGGGGAAGGCATACAACTTAATGCTTGATTTTTTTTGGGGGGGGAGAGGGGATTTTTGCTGACATACAATGCTCAGATATTTGGGGGGGGGTTCAATTTGGCATGTTTTCCCTGGGCTCTAGATGACCTTGTCCCCGCACTGCATACCAGGGCCAATCTAGACAGGAGCCAGTTATCCTACCAGCATGTCTTTGGAGCGAGGGACAAAACCAGAGTACCCGGAGGAAACCCACACAGGCACAGGGAGAAGATGCAAACTCCAGGCAAGTGGTGCCGTGGTTTGGATTCGAACCGATGACTCTAGTACTGACAGGCAGAAGTGCTAACCGCTTAGCCACAGTGCTACCCATTGGTTCCCACCATCCGTGCACTTAGCAGTGGAAGACTCTCATCCATATCACCCAACTTTCTGAGATTGGAATGAGGGACACCTACTAGCAAAAATATGCAGGAATAGGACACACCCCATAACACCCCCCCCCCCCCCCCCACACACACACACACACACCTTAAAGCAGAATTGTACAAAAAATGATTGGTTAAACCCACTAGTGCTTTTTTTTACCACTACTATTCCTTTTTATATTGGCTGTTGGAATTTACAAATGCAGCAATTTAGAAATTGGATGAAAGGTTTGGCGCTGGGAAACACTTTTTGATAGATAAATAGTGTGTTTTATATACAACTATATGGATCAGACCAAAATGAGGGACAAATGGGGAGGAAAGGAGGACTTGTGAATGAAGGACAGTCCCTCGAAATCGGGGACAGTTGGGAGCTATGCCTCATCCGATGTGCAGCAGAGACTCCGGAGGTCCGATTCCTCTCTGTAATGTTTTTTACCGTTACGTTTAATGAAAGAAAAGTTACATTTTGTGGTCAGTAGATATCTATGGTGAACGTTTCGTCTCGTTGATACAGGTGCGGGGGGATTAGCCGCCTCCACAGCGGCCGCCTCAATCCTGGATGGTTTGGAGGAGTTCATCAAATCTAAATCGGTCCGTTCTCTTCGGACGGTGAAAGTGGTTCTATTCCAGCAACAGTTGCTGAGCGATTTCTACATGAGCATGAAGAAGAGAGAGGGGACCGCCCTGCCTGAAGTGCCCGAAACCAAATCCCTCTTCACTAGAGTCTGCGGTGAGTGGGGTGAGAGTTCAGGGCGGCCAACAGAACAAGAATCGGGAAGAAACATGTCTGTGTGTAGGAGGAGCTCAGGATCTTGGAAGAGCCACCAACTGAAATGACAAAACCCGATATTCTTGTCCGAACACAAATTTATTACAATGAGAAATTAAGAATCAAAAGCATTTTGGGGGCTTTAGCTCCACCCCCTTCATCTGGGCTACTGCTGGTCTGATGATTAATGTAGAGATGCTAATCCCTGAATGCTGAACGATTGTGCAGTAAATCTCTGCTATTGCTGCCTATCAGCTCCTCCCCTGCCGGAAGCCCAATTTGTGTCCCTGATTGGTAGATCAAGCACAGCTCTGTTGCTCCTGCCCCTCTGCTGTGACTGAGCATCTCAGGCATGCTTGTTGAACACATTGATGTCATTGACACTGGTCTTGTGTGCTCTTTCTCCCACCCCTTGTGCTCTCACCATGAAGTTTGGGTGCACCTATCAGGCATCCTGATATCATCTTCAATGATCTAGCGTGCTCAGTTGCTCCTGCACCCACCGCTGTCACAGTCCATCTCGGGTATGTTTTTTGTTCATGCTGATGTCAACATCATTGATCCTGCTCTGTTGCTCCTGCCCCCTCTGCTGTCATCATGCATCTTGGGTGTATCTGCCGGGCATGCTGATTCCACCATCATTGGTCTAGTGTTCTCTGTTGCTTCCACCCCCAGTGATGCCACTGAGCATGTCAGGTACACCTGCCTGGAACATTGACATCATCATCTCTGATTTAGGCTGTGGTGTTGCTCCTGCCCCCTCTGCTGTGACTGGGCATCTCAGGCATGCTTGTTGAACACATTGATGTCATTGACACTGGTCTTGTGTGCTCTGTTTCTCCTGCCCCCTCTGTGGCCATAATGCATCTTGGGTTTACCAGTCAGGCATGCTGAAGTAATCCGCATTGGTCTGCAGTGCTCTGTTGCTCCCACCCCATGTGCTGTCACCATGAAGTTTGGGTGCACCTATCAGACAACCTGACATCATCTACACCAGTGGTTCTCAACCTGTGGGTCTCGACCCCTTAGGGAACCCCTGTGAAAGGGTCGTTCGACCCCCAAAGACCATCAGAAAACACATATTTCCAATGTGTAAAGAGCAGCTGCTGTGTAGAAAGCAGCAGTATTGGAGGTAAAACTACACTCATGAATTATAATTACTGGATAAATAATTTTATGGTTGGGGGTCACCACAACATGAGGAACTGTATTAAAGGGTCGCGGCATTAGGAAGGTTGAGAACCCCTGATCTACACTGATCTAGTGTGCTCAGTTGCTCCTGCCCCCTCTGCTGTCACCATGCATCTTGGGTGATTCCACCATCATTGGTCTAGTATTCTCTGTTGCTTCCACCCCCAATGATGCTACTGAGCATGCCCGGAACATTGATATCACCATCTCTGATCTAGGCTGCGCTGTTGTTCCTGCCCCCTCTCCTGGGAGCTAGTGTAGGGTGTAGAGCTTTTCCAGGCATATGTGTTAACATGCACTGGTCTCAGGTAAGTGCCTGGTGGCAGAGACCGGCGCTGTCAACCAATGATAATTATTCATCTCCTACAGAGCAGTGTGGTTGAACAGCGATATGGGGAGGAGGGGCACACTGCCCACCATGCTGGATACACAGCTCAGTCAGTAATGAATCAACTGCTAACTTCCAACAACGTCCAACTGTATACTGATGACTGAGTCCACATACATACATACATACATACATACATACATACATACATACATACATACATACATAATCTTTGCTTTATTCTCCTAAGCCCTGATGAAGGAGTTGCAGCCCCTGAAACATTTTGGCTTTGCAAACACTCAATTCTTCTGCGGGAATTCCTATGCGCATGCGCGTTCCCGATTGCGATTCTTCTTGCCGGAAATCCCTTTCACAGATTGGTCTTCTAGGGATTAAGTTTCCATCTACTGTAATGGGTGAAGCATTAAATATCAAATGAACTTTATACAGAACATCCTCACAGCTCCTCAGCAGAAATCCATGTTACCCAATCCTGGTCTACATCCCTTTCATAAACTATTTGTTCACAATGTATATTTCCACTTTCAGAGCAGTTTGTGACGCCATTGTTTCTTTTCTTCCTCCTGTAGAATATATTAGGCCACCAAAAGTACCAAAGCAAGTTCAGAAGCTCACCGCCCTCCGGTTGATGGACGCCATTGAGCCTGTGGTGTTCAGCTTGTGTGCTGAAGATAAAAGGAGTGTGGACAAGACGAAGGCTTGGCTACAGCAGCTGATCGACAATGAACATGCTGAGAAGGTGATCAGAGAGGAATGTATCTCCGAATTAGAAGAAGTTGAGGTGCAGAAGATCTCCGACCTCCAGAAAAAGTTTCAGGTCTCTGTCATCTACAAGCCACCCGACCCCTCCATCCGGATTGTGGGCCTCATCCGGGACGTCCTGCTTGTGTCCGGGGAGATTGAAATGATTTTAAACCAGGAAAAAGACAGGAAGAACAAGGAGCGGAAAGCAGAGTTCACCAGTAATCTGGTGGAATGGAGATATAACAATGGAGGAGCTATGGTTCCCTTCGACAAGATGACAAACCTGGAGCTGGAAGAGGCAAAAAATGACAACAAGGTCCAGATCCCAATCCAGATCCAAGGACACCAATATACTGTCAGTGTACAAGCAGAAAAGGCCACAGACAAGTATGGAAACCAAATTCAGATCCAACGTGTTATGAAACATGGTAATATGTCTCTTCATGTTAATTTTTCCATTGTATTATATAAACCCAACTGGAATTGCTGGGAAGAGTCACCTCAACCAAGACAGCTGGAGCATTCCTTCCACAGGAGATAGTACATTGTCCTGGGCTGTCCTGCCTTTCCTATAGCTATACCCAATGGCACACCATGGCTGATCTATAGGTTTCAGTCATTTTTATTGTAGTGCTACCCCCTTAGGAGCTGCTGAGTTTTTGGGCCCCCCTATTCCTGCACAGCCAGGCAACACACACTTTCCAACTTTCTTACAGAGACAATGACCAGTCCGTGGGCTTGTTTTTGTTGTTTTATTGAGAGAAAACAACTTGGATAGGAAAGGCAGATTATGGGATGCCCAACTTGACTTGGTATGAACATCTTGAGAACAAACGTCCTTCGCTAGGTACACAAAAATTGGATCCTGGACAGTACTCCCTGTGGAGTGGCATCAGTCCCTTGTGGATCAGTACATAGTTACATAGTTAGTCTGGCTGAAAAAAGACAAAAGTCCATCCAATTCATCCATTTAAAAAAAAAAAAAACTTATCCTACACCCACAGTTGATCCAGAGGAAGGCAAAAAAAACCCATCAAAGCATGATTCAATGTGCTCCTGCAGGGAAAAAATTCCTTCCTGATCCCCCGAGAGGCAATCGGATATTCCCGGGATCAACTTTCCCTATAAATGTTATATCCAGTTATATTCTGTGTATCCAAGAAAGAATCCAGGACTTTCCTACAGCAATCCACTGAGCTGGCCACACCCAACTCTGGAGGGAGTCTATTCCACATTCTCACAGCTCTTACTGTGAAGAAACCTTTCCGTGTTTGGAGATTACATTTCTTTTCCTCCAGATGTAAAGAGCGCCCCCTTGTCCTCTGCGATGACCTCAGGGGGAATAACTACACCGAGTTCTCTATATGAACCACTGATGTATTATACATGGAGATCATATCCCCCCCTTATGTATTATACACGGAGATCATATCCCCCTTATGTATTATACATGGAGATCATATCCCCCCTTATGTATTATACATGGAGATCATATCCCCCTTATGTATTATACATGGAGATCATATCCCCCCTTATGTATTATACATGGAGATCATATCCCCCCTTATGTATTATACACGGAGATCATATCCCCCTTATGTATTATACATGGAGATCATATCCCCCCTTATGTATTATACATGGAGATCATATCCCCCCCTTATGTATTATACATGGAGATCATATCCCCCCTTATGTATTATACATGGAGATCATATCCCCCCCTTATGTATTATACATGGAGATCATAACCCCCCTTATGTATTATACATGGAGATCATATCCCCCCCCCCCTTATGTATTATACATGGAGATCATATCCCCCCTTATGTATTATACATGGAGATCATATCCCCCCTTATGTATTATACATGGAGATCATATCCCCCCTTATGTATTATACATGGAGATCATATCCCCCCTTATGTATTATACATGGAGATCATATCCCCCCCTTATATATTATACATGGAGATCATATCCCCCCCCCTTATGTATTATACATGGAGATCATATCCCCCCCCCTTATGTATTATACATGGAGATCATATCCCCCCCCTTATGTATTATACATGGAGATCATATTCCCCCTTATGTATTATACATGGAGATCATATCCCCCTTATGTATTATACATGGAGATCATATCCCCCTTATGTATTATACATGGAGATCATATCCCCCCTTATGTATTATACATGGAGATCATATCCCCCCTTATGTATTATACATGGAGATCATATCCCCCCTTATGTATTATACATGGAGATCATATCCCCCCTTATGTATTATACATGGAGATCATATCCCCCCCTTATGTATTATACATGGAGATCATATCCCCCCCCCCTTATGTATTATACATGGAGATCATATCCCCCCCCCCTTATGTATTATACATGGAGATCATATCCCCCCCCTTATGTATTATACATGGAGATCATATCCCCCCCTTATGTATTATACATGGAGATCATATCCCCCCTTATGTATTATACATGGAGATCATATCCCCCCCCCCTTATGTATTATACATGGAGATCATATCCCCCCTTATGTATTATACATGGAGATCATATCCCCCCTTATGTATTATACATGGAGATTATATCCCCCCCTTATGTATTATACATGGAGATCATATCCCCCCTTATGTATTATACATGGTGATCATATCCCCCCCTTATGTATTATACATGGAGATCATATCCCCCCTTATGTATTATACACGGAGATCATATCCCCCCTTATGTATTATACATGGAGATCATATCCCCCCCTTATGTATTATACATGGAGATCATATCCCCCCTTATGTATTATACATGGTGATCATATCCCCCCTTATGTATTATACATGGAGATCATATCCCCCTTATGTATTATACATGGAGATCATATCCCCCCTTATGTATTATACATGGAGATCATACCCCCCTTATGTATTATACATGGAGATCATATCCCCCCTTATGTATTATACATGGAGATCATATCCCCCCTTATGTATTATACATGGAGATCATATCCCCCCTTATGTATTATACATGGAGATCATATCCCCCCTTATGTATTATACATGGAGATCATATCCCCCCTTATGTATTATACATGGAGATCATATCCCCCCTTATGTATTATACATGGAGATCATATCCCCCCCCCTTATGTATTATACATGGAGATCATATCCCCCCCCCCCTTATGTATTATACATGGAGATCATATCCCCCCTTATGTATTATACATGGAGATCATATCCCCCTTATGTATTATACATGGAGATCATATCCCCCTTATGTATTATACATGGAGATCATATCCCCCCTTATGTATTATACATGGAGATCATATCCCCCCTTATGTATTATACATGGAGATCATATCCCCCCTTATGTATTATACATGGAGATCATATCCCCCCCTTATGTATTATACATGGAGATCATATCCCCCCTTATGTATTATACATGGAGATCATATCCCCCCCTTATGTATTATACATGGAGATCATATCCCCCCCTTATGTATTATACATGGAGATCATATCCCCCTTATGTATTATACATGGAGATCATATCCCCCCTTATGTATTATACATGGAGATCATATCCCCCCTTATGTATTATACACGGAGATCATATCCCCCTTATGTATTATACATGGAGATCATATCCCCCCTTATGTATTATACATGGAGATCATATCCCCCCTTATGTATTATACATGGAGATCATATCCCCCCTTATGTATTATACATGGAGATCATATCCCCCCTTATGTATTATACATGGAGATCATATCCCCCCCTTATGTATTATACATGGAGATCATAACCCCCCTTATGTATTATACATGGAGATCATATCCCCCCCCCCCTTATGTATTATACATGGAGATCATATCCCCCCTTATGTATTATACATGGAGATCATATCCCCCCTTATGTATTATACATGGAGATCATATCCCCCCTTATGTATTATACATGGAGATCATATCCCCCCTTATGTATTATACATGGAGATCATATCCCCCCCTTATATATTATACATGGAGATCATATCCCCCCCCCCTTATGTATTATACATGGAGATCATATCCCCCCCCCTTATGTATTATACATGGAGATCATATCCCCCCCCTTATGTATTATACATGGAGATCATATTCCCCCTTATGTATTATACATGGAGATCATATCCCCCTTATGTATTATACATGGAGATCATATCCCCCTTATGTATTATACATGGAGATCATATCCCCCCTTATGTATTATACATGGAGATCATATCCCCCCTTATGTATTATACATGGAGATCATATCCCCCCTTATGTATTATACATGGAGATCATATCCCCCCTTAATCTCCTCTTCTCAGTAGAGAATACATTCAGTTCCTCTAATCTCTCCTCATAGCTGATCTCCTCCATGCCTCGTATCAGTTTGGTTGCCCTTCTCTGTACTTTCTTCACTTTTTGTGAATTGGAGCCCAAAACTGAACTGCATATTCCAGATGAGGTTTTAGTAATGATTTGTACCTGGGGGGAGGGGGGTCATTTTTCAGTCTGGAGTCTATACTTCTACTAACACAAGATTTTGCTCGCTGTAGAACCCACAGCTTGGCATTGCTGCCATTATTAAGCTTGTGATCTACCAGAACCCCCAGATCCTTCTCCACCATTGACCCCCCCCCAGATCCTTCTCCACCATTGACCCCCCCCCTTCAGATCCTTCTCCACCATTGACCCCCCCCCCAGATCCTTCTCCACCATTGACCCCCCCCCTCCCCAGATCCTTCTCCACCATTGACCCCCCCCTCCCCAGATCCTTCTCCACCATTGACCCCCTCCTAGTATGTATGATGCATATTCTTAGCCCCCAAGTGCAGAACCTTACATTTATCACCATTAGCCCTCATTGGCCCCATAGTCCCCCAATTACACAGAGCATTGAGGTCGGCTTGTAAGTTGGATACATCCTGTAAGGACGTTATTCCCGGCACAGCTTGGTGTCATCTGCAAAGACTGGAATGGGATTTATAATCTCACACCCGATAATGGTTATAAATATATTAAAAGGTAAAGGTCCCAACACTGCACCCTGGGGTCCCCCACTAATCACACTGAACCTTGGGGTCCCCCACTAATAACACTGCACCTTGGGGTACCCCACTAATAACACTGAACCTTGGGGTCCCCCACTAATAACACTGAACCTTGGGGTCCCCCACTAATAACACTGAACCTTGGGGTCCCCCACTAATCACACTGAACCTTGGGGTCCCCCACTAATCACACTGAACCTTGGGGTCCCCCACTAATCACACTGAACCTTGGGGTCCCCCACTAATCACACTGAACCTTGGGGTCCCCCACTAATCACACTGAACCTTGGGGTCCCCCACTAATCACACTGAACCTTGGGGTCCCCCACTAATCACACTGAACCTTGGGGTCCCCCACTAATCACACTGAACCTTGGGGTCCCCCACTAATCACACTGAACCTTGGGGTCCCCCACTAATCACACTGAACCTTGGGGTCCCCCACTAATCACACTGAACCTTGGGGTCCCCCACTAATCACACTGAACCGTGGGGTCCCCCACTGACACCCCTAGACCATTCAGAGTATGAATCATTAACCACTACTTTCTGAATACGATCTTTTAGCCAGTTTTCTATCCATTTACATTCGGATTTTTGCATCCTGTAGACTTTACCTTACACATTAGCTGTGTGTGGGGAGCTGTGTCAAAAGCTTTTGCAAAATCCAAGTATACCACGTCCACCACCACCCCTCTGTCCAAGTATACCATGTCCACAGCCACCCCTCTGTCCAAGTATACCACATCCACGGCCACCCCTCTGTCCACGTATACCACATCCACGGCCACCCCTCTGTCCACGTATACCACGTCCACGGCCACCCCCCTGTCCACGTATACCACGTCCACGGCCACCCCTCTGTCCACGTATACCACGTCCACGGCCACCCCTCTGTCCACGTATACCACGTCCACGGCCACCCCTCTGTCCACGTATACCACGTCCACGGCCACCCCTCTGTCCACGTATACCACGTCCACCGCCACCCCTCTGTCCACGTATACCACCGCCACCCCTCTGTCCAAGTATACCACCGCCACCCCTCTGTCCAAGTATACCACCGCCACCCCTCTGTCCAAGTATACCACCGCCACCACCACCCGTCTGTCCAATATTTTGCTCACCGCCTCATAAATAGAAATCAGATTTGTGTGACAACTTCTGTCTTTCATGAATCCACGCTGTCCGTGGCTTACAATATTTGTTTCCAGCAAGAACTCCTCTCTGTGGTCTTTTATTAAACTCTCCAGTATCTTCCCAACTATAGAAGTGACACTAACAGGTCTATAATTACTTGGTAAAGATTTTGACCCCTTTATAAATATTGGCCCAACATTGGCCTTACACCAATCCAGTGGTACTATGCCAGTCATTAAAGAGTCCCTAACAATGAGAAACAATGGCTGTGAGATGACAGAGCTGAAATCTGTAAGGCCCCGTGGGTGTCTGCCATCCGGTCCACGGGCTTTATTCACCTTTATTCTATTCTATAATATTTCTGGATCATATCAATTGTGAGCCAATGTGAATCATCTGGGGGGTGTCAGTACCACGCCCATTATGGACCAAGAGCCCCCCCATGCTCCTTTGTATACACAGAGCAGAAGAAGGGATTTCATACATTGGCCTTCTCTTTGTCCACCCCCCCCCCCCAGATGGTTCTGTAAAGGGCCTACATGCTGGGACCGGACCTTTCTACTATTAATATATTGGAAGAATGTTTTGGGTTCCTTTCTGCATATTCTGTCCTATTCTTTGTAAGGTGTAAATGATGATCGCGTTCCTTCATTTTTATATTTAATAAAAGTTCTTTTCTTATCTATCGCCTTTGTAACTTTGGCCGTAAGCCACATAGGTTTGATTTTTAGCCTTTTATACTTGTTGCCCATGGGAATATATTTTGCAGTGTGGTCACATACAGTCTTTTTTGAAGAACTCCCATTTCTGTGTTTTGTTCATCGATGCCAATATTCCCAGTCTAAGTCTTGGAGAGCAGCTCTCAGCCTTGGAAACTTAGCTCTCTTAAAATTTAGCATTTTTATTTTTCCTGTGCTCGCTGTTTACAGCTAACAATAAATGAAATCATGTTATGGTCACTGCTACCCAGATGTTCTTTTATATGGACATTTGTAATAAGCTCCGCATGTTTTGAGATTACCAGGTCCAACAGAGCACCATTCCTAGTTGGGACCCTTCTGAACTGTACTATAAAATTGTCATGTAGTCGGTTTAAAAATGTTTGCCCTTTGACTGTTCCTGCAGTAACATTACTCCAGCAGTGTTACTTTTTCAGGAGCACTATGTCCCCTGGATGAAACTCTCAAAGCCCCAAGTTTGCAGTAACTACCAGCCCACCTGTCCTCATTGAAGAGTGTGCCAGAGTAAAGGATTTGTGTTAGCTGTGAAACTGTCCTAATGAAAGCTTGCTGGATATTGCATCTGGCAGACCTCTCCCTTGTAGGCCTTGGGGCTGTAGAGGTACTCACACTGTCCCTTTTTTTTATCCTGCTGCTTTGGATGAGACTTCTTTCAGGCCTTTTACTGACAACAACCCTTGCTGGCCAGGCTCCTCAATATTTATGCGCTGACCCAACCACCCTGCTAGGCCTCCTGCCTGAGAATTTGTCAGATTCCCATAAACAATCAGATTCCTTCCTCTGTATCTCCGCCCACTAGTTTCTGGAAGTTTCCATGGACCTCCAGAACCAGGGGGAGGTGGTAGGCCTGGTCTGCAGAGCCCTCCAGCCTGAACTTAACCTGATCCTCCAGGCCTTAACGCAAGCCAGCTTGGATTTTTTGGTCCTTTGCTCAGACGCCCAGAAGATGAGCTCAATAAATTCAGTGGCAGCCAGATATCTCACCTTCCATCACTTCTGGTGGCGCATCTACCTGTCTATGGCTAGTTACCATTTCCTACATTGCAGAGACATGGAGGGAATGTGGCAGGATAAAGATAACCATCTGGGATAAGGTGGACGATCTGATCTTCTGGTAGGATTTGGTGGCTTTATCAGCTTCCAGAGACCTGAGGGTATGAGGGCACCTCAGAAATATCTTCTCTACATTCAGCTATTCTTATTGGCTTCCATGTCAATGCTTTCAGTGAGGTTGAGCACCAGGGTTTTACTTGTTTTGTTTTTCTTTGGCTCCTGGCTGCACATCTTATCTTTCAGATGAGCACACTCCTGGATTACCATCACACTGGACGGGTAAGATGGAAGAAGTAGTCCTTCCAGGAACTCCTGAATACTCTGCCGTACAACAGAAATTAAAAAAAAGCTGCACGAAGCAAATACTGAAGGTAACGTCTCCCAATACATTGTGACAAATGATGTCAGCTGTCAGTGATAGAATTCTGGGTAACAATATGTAGGGACTGGACACACCAACATGACACTGGCGACTGGTGCTGAGTATGTGCCATGACCCTCTATGTCACCAGGGAGAAATGTTTGACTTGCCTGGAGAAGCAAGCTAACACTGCTACTGGGTGACACCAGATAAATCCTCTGGTAGAGGCTCCTCTGGTAACTTCTCATATAGGCTTGACTGATGTAAAGTGCCGATCTGTTGGAAGCGGGCCAAAATTCTAGAAAGGCAGCATATAACAGATATAGGGATGCAGGACCCTTCAAGGATCTCCTAGGGCAACAGTAGAAAATACTGCAACAGAACAGCATGCGCAGTCTGATGGTCAGTTATCAGGCAAAGCTCATCTCAGGATTCCAAAGCTTAGCCAAAGAGTAATTGTGATCAGGCTGGAGGTAAATTTCCAACTTCGTAGCCAGATGTGAAGGCCATGTCCACTACTTGTAGTCTACTGCATAGAGTATGAAGATTCTCCAGCAAAGGGCAAACCGAGGATGAAAAATCCAACCATCCGTCATACTTGTCATGGTGGCGGCAGCTACAGGCAGAGCAATGTACTGGTACCGGCAGAATGACCTATGGGTATGTCGCTCTGGCCGTACTAACACGGGGGGGGGGGGGGCTGTGTGTGTAGTTTAAAGACCACTACTCTAAGTTATAGGAAGTGGCACTGAGTTATTCAACTGTATCCACGGCACTACCCGGTGGTTACAATTATACAATTTTGACCTTTTTTTTTATTTATATCACAAAAAATAAAAACCCCAATGGTGACCAAATACCACCAAAATAAAGCTCTATTTGTGTGGAAAAAAAAAGGCCATCAATTTCATTTGGTTACAGCGTTGCATGACCGCACAATTACCAGTTGAAATAGCGCAGTGCTGAATAGCAAAAAATGGCCTGGTCAGGAAAGGGGGGGGGGGGGGAGCGTACGGGGCTGAAATGGTTCACCGGGAGTTTAGGTTCAGGTTTGGCAGTACAGTGTAAAGAACTGGACATTCAAATGAACGACTGGCATGGAATGGGAAGATATAGACCTTCAATAGAATATTCCACCCATACCTCCATGTTGGAGCTGTTTGATACTTGACCTGTCCATGTTTTCTTCATAGAAGAGGTCCTCTCCTGTCTACTAGCTGGTAGAACATTATATACATCTGAGCCTTTGTATGTCCTCCCAGATTCTGCGTGTACAGAACCCAACTTACTGGCTCACCTACCAGATCAAGAAGCAGAGCATCGACTCCAAGAACGGTTCCACCAACAACGAGAGAGAGCTTTTCCATGGGACCGACTTTGACTCCATCCAACATGTCAATAGAAATGGATTCAACCGGAGCTTCGCAGGGAGACATGGTGAGAGATCTCAGAGGAACAATTACAGCTTAATAGCCAGCTCTGTAATGTTGACAAGAAAAGATGTGGATGTGTTTGTATCATTGTATGCATGTTGATTGTTGCAGCAAATTGGATCCCATTGTATAAAGGTTTGTACCTTCCTTTGGATTATCTGAGGATTTCATACTGGCCAGCAGAGCTGACTCTTCTATACACATACCAGACCATATCTCCCAGGTGTTTGTATCTGCCTGTGTCCACGTTGGGGAAATTTCCTCTCACCTCCAGTCAGTGCCGGGACAAGGCCATCTATAGCCCAGGGCGAACATGCCAAATTTAGCACCCCCCTCCCCCAAAAATTATGAGCATTGTGTCAGCAAAAATCCCCCCCTTTCCAAAAAAAAATCATGAATTTGCAAGTTTACCCCGCTAAGCATAAATTCCCCCATCCTCACTTTACAAATCTACCCCCCCTACTGAAATCCCCCTCCCAGTGCTCAAATCTTTGTACCCCCTTCCCCCCCAGCTCAAATCCTATCTCTCCCCATATTCCCCCAGCACAAATCACCCCTCCCCCCATAAAAAAAAAAAAGAAAATCCCCCTAGCACAAATGCTCTACCCCTCAAATTTCTTATCCGAGCACAAATCCTCCTCCCTACTCCAGTTCCAAATTAGGATTGGGGGGTTTGGAGTTAGGGATAGGGGTTGGGGATAGGGTTTAGGGGAGTAGGTGTTAGGGTTGGAGATTAGGGTTAGAGGGTTGGGGAGTAGAGGTTAGGGGATTAGGTGTTAGGGTTAGAGGGTTGGGGGTTAGGGATTAGGTGTTAGGGTTAGAGGGTTGGGGGTTAGGGATTAGGTGTTAGGGTTAGAGGGTTGGGGGTTAGGGATTAGGTGTTAGGGTTAGAGGGTTGGGGGTTAGGGATTAGGGATTAGGTGTTAGGGTTAGAGGGTTGGGGGTTAGGGATTAGGTGTTAGGGTTAGAGGGTTGGGGAGTAGAGGTTAGGGGATTAGGTGTTAGGGTTAGAGGGTTGGGGGTTAGGGATTAGGTGTTAGGGTTAGAGGGTTGGGGGTTAGGGATTAGGTGTTAGGGTTAGAGGGTTGGGGGTTAGGGATTAGGTGTTAGGGTTAGAGGGTTGGGGGTTAGGGATTAGGTGTTAGGGTTAGAGGGTTGGGGGTTAGGGATTAGGTGTTAGGGTTAGAGGGTTGGGGGTTAGGGATTAGGGATTAGGTGTTAGGGTTAGAGGGTTGGGGGTTAGGGATTAGGTGTTAGGGTTAGAGGGTTGGGGGTTAGGGTTTAGGGATTAGGTGTTAGGGGATTAGGTGTTAGGGTTTGAGGGTTGGGGATAGGGCTTATGGTTAGGAGGTTAGAGGGTTGGGCTTAGGGGTTAGCGTTAGGGGTTAGCGTTGGGGTTAGGGGTTGGTGTTGGGGTTAGAGGGTTAGGGGTTGGCGTTGGGTTAGAGGTTAGGGTGGTTTCATAGAATCTCATGTAAGAGGGGAGGGAGATGACTGAAGACTGTGAAAAGGAGGGGATTGAAAACTCTGATGTGAAGGGGGGAGGCCTAAGGACTCTTATGTGATGTGGAACGGATACTGAGGATGTTGAAGTGAAGGGGAGGCGGACCGAAGACTCTGATGAGAAAGGGTGGACTGAGGAGTCTGATATGAAGAGAGGGGATGAGGACTCTTGATAAGAAAGAGGGGGGTAGACTGAATACTCTAATATGAAAGGGGAGCCTTCTGATGTGATAGGAGACTGTTAAGAGAAGGGGGGACTCTGATGTAAGGGGAGACCCCCATTTTACACTGGGGTGCCTTGAGATTTAACATACTTTCAACTGGTGCCATGACCAGTGTATTGCCTGAATTCAATAAGGACCAATACAATGAACTGGTATATCTGCCTACAACAGAATCTAGAGCCTTACAACCCAGTTACTGCAGCAGGTACTAAAACCTGACAAATTATGTAACCCCCCCCCCCCCATTGCATCCAGAACAAAGCTGGGCTTTAAAAATCTACAGCATCAACCCCAGTACAGCCGGGCTCTTCTTTGCTGCATCAGGTTTGTTGTTTCTTAACCTCTCGCCCTCCTGAGGATTTACCCCCCTTAATGACCACGCCTCTTTTTGCTACTCGGCGCTGCACTAATTCAACTGACAATTGCGCGGTCATGCAACGCTGCACCCAAACGGAATTTACGTCCTTTTTTTCACACAAATAGAGCTTTCTTTCGGTGTAATTTGATCACCTGTGCGCTTTTTATTTTTCATGCTATAAACAAAAAAAGGCTAAACATTTTGAAGAAAAACAATATTTTTTACTTTCAGCTATAAAAAATATACAGTAAACTCAAAGTTGGTTATAAATTTAGTCCAAAATGTATTCTGCTCCATGTTTTTGGTAAAAAAAATCCCACTAAGTGTATATTGATTGCTTTGTGTGAAGTTATAGCGTCTACAAAGTATGGGAGAGATACTGCAATTTACGTCATTTTTCTGCTATACAGCGCTGCGCTAGTTTAACGGACAATTGCGCGGTCATGCAATACGGTACATAAATGAAATTTACATCCTTTTTTTCCCCACAAATAGACCTTTCTTTCGATGGTATTTGATCGCCTGTGCGGTTTTTATTTTTTGCGCTACAAAAAAAAAGGCTGACAATTTCGAGGAAAAAAAAAACTATATTTTGGACTTTTTGCTATAAAACATGTCCAGTAAAAAAAAATGCAAAAATCTAATTTAGTCATAAATTTCTGCCAAAATGCATTCTGGGACATGTCTTTGCTAAAAAAAAAAACCCAATACGTGTAAATTAATTGGTTTACGTGAAAGTTAAAGCATTTACAAATGGCGGGAAAGATACTGGGATTTTTAGTTTTTTTTTTTTATACTAATAATGGAGGCGATCAGTGACTTATGGCGGGACTGCGGCGGACATTCTGACATTGGGGGGTACTGACTTGGGGTCACTGACATCCCCAAAAACACTAATACAGTGATCAGTGCAACAAAACAAAACACTGACACTGTACTAATGGCACTGGGGAGGGAGGGGTTAACTTTATTTAGCAGGGAAGGGTTATAGGAGTGAGGGGGAGTGTTTTACTAGGGGGCGGGGCGGGGTGTGTACTGGGCGGGACAAGGCTGATCGAGAAAGAGAGAAACTGTTCTTTCTCGATCAGCTCATCCTCGAGCTGACAGGGAAGTGACAGACAGCACAGCTACTGCAGCTGTGCTGTCTGTCGCTGTTTGCCGCCGATCGCCAGGAGATAGCCGCTAAGGACCGGCTGTGACCCGGCGACTCACATCTGCGGTTTTGATTGGTGGGACAGATAGGGCGGCTGCGCGCCTCGCACACGCCCCCTATTTGTTTACAAAACACACGTTTTAAAATGTGGTTTTGCCTGCGAGTGCCGCCCTGCCGCCATATATATACAGTGGCTGGGCGGCATGCGGTTAATGCTGGCTTACTTCATTTTCACCTCCAGACCTTCTCTCCTGCTGCACCTCTCCTCTGGAATTCTCCCATATTAACCTGTGACGTGTCTTTCTTTTAAACAGCTGCTGTTTATGGAAATGGAACTTATTTTGCAGTAAATGCACGTTACTCTGCTGATGTCACATACTCCAAACCTGATGGAAATAGACAGAGACACATGTACCTGGCCCGCGTTCTCACCGGACTCTACTGTGTTGGAAGCCGTGGGATAATAACCCCTCCAGCCAAAAATGCAGCCAACCCCACCGACTGCTATGACAGCGTGACGGATGACGTCCAGAACCCTTCAATGTTTGTGATATTTAATGACATCCAGGCCTACCCCGAATATCACATCATCTTCCAGTGATGACCTATGACTGTGTCCGAGGATCACACAAATCTCCAGGACAGCGACTCATGAAATGCCCATTTTAGTGTCACTTGGTCTGATCGGGATATAATATTGTCAGAGTGTGGCGTCATCACTTGTCTACAGCAAGCATCAAACATTGATACCAGAGGAAACCAGCACACAGGGACTCCATTCCAGAGGAAACCAGCACACAGGGACTCCATTCCAGAGGAAACCAGCACACAGGGACTCCATTCCAGAGGAAACCAGCACACAGGGACTCCATTCCAGAGGAAACCAGCACACAGGGACTCCATTCCAGAGGCAACCAGCACACAGGGACTCCATTCCAGAGGAAACCAGCACACAGGGACTCCATTCCAGAGGCAACCAGCACACAGGGACTCCATTCCAGAGGCAACCAGCACACAGGGACTCCATTCCAGAGGCAACCTGCACACAGGGACTCCATTCCAGAGGCAACCAGCACACAGGGACTCCATTCCAGAGGCAACCAGCACACAGGGACTCCATTCCAGAGGCAACCAGCACACAGGGACTCCATTCCAGAGGCAACCAGCACACAGGGACTCCATTCCAGAGGCAACCAGCACACAGGGACTCCATTCCAGAGGCAACCAGCACACAGGGACTCCATTCCAGAGGCAACCAGCACACAGGGACTCCATTCCAGAGGCAACCAGCACACAGGGACTCCATTCCAGAGGAAACCAGCACACAGGGACTCCATTCCAGAGGCAACCAGCACACAGGGACTCCATTCCAGAGGCAACCAGCACACAGGGACTCCATTCCAGAGGCAACCAGCACACAGGGACTCCATTCCAGAGGCAACCAGCACACAGGGACTCCATTCCAGAGGCAACCAGCACACAGGGACTCCATTCCAGAGGAAACCAGCACACATGAACTCCATTGTGAAGGACCAGAGAGTGACGAGGAGGTGAAGGTCCTAGCTTCCCATTGTATATATTCTCTGGGATCTCCGTGGCTCATTGCTCCACAACTCCTCATGTGCTGCACTCATTCTCTGGGACTCCAATCTTCACTCACTGTGCCTCAGATGGGAAAAAGCTGGCTGCTTCTGGCTGGGGTGGGGGAAGGGTGGAGTGGAGAGCAATCAAAGTTGTCCCCTGCGGCATCACCAGTTGCACGTTTCCAATAATAGTGTATTATAGGTGACATGGTGGTTTCAGCAGAACTTCATCTTCCATCAGACACCATGTAACTACACAGAACCAACTCCATGTTGCCAATAATGATGAGTCCATCAGTCTTCCATGGAATAGTCATGGTTGGGGTTGTCTCTTCTCCCAGAAAATTCAAACCATATCTGTGACAAAACGGTTCCCCAATGTACGGTGACAACAGATAAAGTGCCATGTACTGTAGTTGGTTTGTGCCGCCAGTGACCACACATTGCTCCAGGGGCCCAATAGATGAGGCTCTGGAGGTTCTTTCACCCTCTCAGCTCCACATACCATTTGGAAAACCAGTGACTCCACTCAAGCCTCTCCCAGCTGACTCTAATCTTCTCCTCCATGTATCCGATCTACTGAGATATATCCATCCTGCACACTGCAGACACAACACTTTTTCTTCTCTTTAGACTGTAAGCTCTTTGGGGCAAGACCCACTCTAGACACAAACACCATAAATATAAAGTACCACATTTTTTGCAGTTCAAAACAAGTGATATTTGAATTAATATTTTCTTGGAATCTCAGGGAAGAATTATTGTTTGTGACCTTTAGGATGAACTTCACCACAGCGCACGTTGTGAGAGTTATTGCAGCAGGTTGTGGCAGCCATTTATAATGATTCGTTATCCAACACAATATACGGAACACGCTGCATTCGTTTCCTGTGTTCCCTGCTAAAGATGTATTGGGGTGCCACTAAAAAGGCCACTTCTGCCTTACCTCCATGTGCTGGGGTGGACGAGGCCACAGAAACAATCTGATGTCTCCACGCTGCCACACATCTTTTTGTATTCATTGGCATTTGTAAAACTGTTGTTGGGAAAATGGAATCCGCTCCTATGAATCAAGTTACAACTTTCATTTTCCAAGGATCAGTCTGAATTTGATTTGGTTGCCATGAGTTGTCTGAAATGGATCTTCCCATATATGGCCCCTCAGTCTGCTACAATGTAACAAGATCATTGTGAGGAAATAAAATGTTTACAAAGTTGTTTTGTTTTTCTGATCATTTCATTTCATGTTCACATGTCGGCTTCTGGACACTTAGGCTCCATGTACACGGGACACTTCTGAACGATGGAAACTGACTGCTGGAAAACGGAGGTTAAAAAATGTCTGTTTAGCCACATTTGCATAGCGCGTTTATGAGCGTTTGCGTTTAGAAGTGTTTTTTAAAGATAACCTCAGGAGACCTTCCAAAATGCCCAGAAAGCACTGAAAACCAGTAAAAAATGAACTATTTCAGACATTTTGAGAGAAGTGGGGAGAGCAAAAGCAGGGAGAGCAGTATTTGTTGAGATTAGCTATATTATTTATTTTTTTTTATTTTTTGTGGTGGTTGGATGTTCCGGCTCATTTCTGTGCAGAAATTATTGCAGTCGTGTCTAACATATTTTCTTTCATGTGAAACCTCAGAGTATGGTGTTCCGGGTCCATTTGAGCGCCGGGAAAACGCTTTGCATGCATTTTTCATGAAGAAAAAAAGGCTCTGGACAGCATCTGGAAATGGAAGAGTTAAACAAATTTTCCAAATGCTTATAAATGCGATTAGCCGCGATTACAAGTGTTTGGCATTTGAAACACTGATAAAATCTACTCCTGAACTCAAGTTTTGTGCGTTCCAAAAAATGACTGTAAACTCAACTGCCTGTAAATGACTGTAAACGGCGATGTGTACATGGACAGGAGAACATTAGGGGGAGTTCAGGGGCTGCTGGGGGGGAACACAGAAAAGCTCCTGAATGTCACTTTATCAGACGCAGTGTACATGGAGCCTTAAGGGTTCATCTACAGGAGCGAGTAGCGTCTCTGCAGAATCAGCAGCCCTTCTGCCCCCCCCCCCCCGTACCCCCTTAATAGCATCATAGGCCCCTGGCCAAAGTAATGCACGGGGGCCCCCACCAGCCTGCCCCAATTTACACTGCTACTCCCAAGAATTAGTGTAAATAGCTGATAGAATTAAACATATATGTATTATTGTTAAATTTTATTGAAAGTACTAAGAAAACGTGTCATAAATAAAAGTCTATTCAACACAAAGGGCACAGTGCGGGGAAAGGGGGGGGGGACAGAAGCGCACAATATTGGGATCAGTAGGGCACGGTGCAGGGAAAGGGGGGGGGTGACAGAATGCCACAATATTGGGATCAGTAGGGCACGGTGCAGGGAAAGGGGGGGGGGGACAGAAGGACGCAATATTGGGATCAGTAGGGCACGGTGCAGGGAAAGGGGGGGGGGACAGAAGGACGCAATATTGGGATCAGTAGGGCACGGTGCAGGGAAAGGGGGGGGGGTGACAGAATGCCACAATTGTGGGATCAGTAGGGCACAGTGGGGGAAAGGGGGGGGGGCAACAGAAGGGCACAATATTGGGATCAGTAGGGCACGGTGCGGGGAAAGGAGAAGGGCACAATATTGGGATCAGTAGGGCACGGTGCGGGGAAAGGGGAGGGGTGACAGAAGGGCACAATATTGGGATCAGTAGGGTGCAGGAAAGGGGGGGGGCGGGGCACAATATTGGGATCAGTAGGGGGGGGGGGTTCACAATATTGGGATCAGTAGGGTGCGGGAAAGGGGGGGGCACAATATTGGGATTAGTAGGGTGCGGAAAAGGGGAAAGGGGGGGGGACAGAGAAGGGCACAATATTGGGATCAGTAGGGTGCGGGAAAGGGGGGGAACAGAAGGGCACAATACTGGGATCAGTAGGGCACGGTGTGGGGAAAAGGGGGGGGGCAGAAGGGCACAATATTGGGATCAGTAGGGCACAGTACGGGGAAATAGGGGTGTAACAGAACTGATCCAGACTGCGCTGAGTACTTCCGTTAGAATACCGCTTCCCCGTCCGAGCACCGACAACAGACACCACCGCTGACCATACAAGACCAGACAACACCAGTCTTGAAGTAAACCAGGAGGGAGACTACTTTATTTGAACACAGATACACATACACTCAGGGAACAGTCCCCCCTTCCTGCATAATGACACAGGGCGGGACAATCCCCCCTCCCTGCATAATGACACAGGGCGGGGCAATCTACATTTAGTAACAAGAGGCACACCAGCAGACAGTCCCATCAGGAGGGAGGGCTGCTGGAGACACCCCCTCACTAAGCTAATACACATAAACACATACATCCCATAATCGTTTGCTCCCAAGCCAAACAAACAATAGAACAATGGGATGCAACCACATGGCATTAAACAATCCACAACCCCCCACCCCACCTATCTCCTATACATGTCTACACAGTCTAAGACAAAGCCCCCCCCAATATTAGGACAGATCACCCTGTACCCCTCACAGGCACAGGGGCACTTACACATAAGAGGGATATGGGGAGCTGAGACGGGTCTCCCCACCTCTCCAAAGTGAGCTGGGTTCTATGGGCCCCCCACCCAAAGTGACTCCTGTCACGGGGGGGCAGAAGGGCACAATATTGGGATCAGTAGGGTACAGTGCTGGGAAAGGAGGGGGGGCAGAAGGGCACAATATTGGAATCAGTAGGGCCCAGTGTGGGGAAAAGAGGGGGCAGAAGGGCACAGTGTGGGGAAAGGAGGGGGGGCAGAAGGGCACAATATTGGAATCAGTAGGGTACAGTGCTGGGAAAGGAGGGGGGGGGGGGGCAGAAGGGCACAATATTGGAATCAGTAGGGCCCAGTGTGGGGAAAAGAGGGGGGGGCAGAAGGGCACAGTGTGGGGAAAGGAGGGGGGGCAGAAGGGCACAATATTGGGATCAATAGGGCATGGTGTGAGGAAAGGGGGGGGGGGGGGAAGAAGGGCACAATATTGGGATCAGTAGGGCACGGTGCGGGGAAAGGGGGGGGACAGAAGTGCACGGCATGGGCAAAGGGAGGGGGGGCAAAAGGGCACAATATTGGGATCAGTAGGGCATGGTCTGGGGAAAAGGAGGGGGCAGAAGGGCACGGCATGGGGAAAGGGAGGGTGGTGGCAAAAGGGCACAATATTGAGATCAGTAGGGCATAGTACAGATTCTGGGATGCTGCCCAGGCCATCCCGGGACACCTTGGTAAAAAGCGGGACTATCCTGACCAGTCTGGGACAGTTGGCAACTATGATGTAATGCAAGATTGTTATGGGGCCCCCATGCACTTGAGGCCCCTTGGCATTGCCCAGGTTTGCCCATGCATTAATACTGCCCCCCCCCCCCCCCCCATGCACACTTTGGGGTAGATTTACTAAAACTGAAGAGTACAAAAGCTGGTCCATAAGAACCAAATTATTCCATCTTCCAAACAAGGTAAAGAGTGGAACATAAAAAAGGGACCAAAATGTAATATATATAACCACAAATTGATAGATAAAAAATATATCGACCAATTTATTCCAAATACCACTCCATAACCATGTTCAAACATCAATCTTCGAGCAATGTGCAGTATATCATCGGACATATTACATGCTGGTATGTATGCAACATGTGAAGATGTATCTGTGCTGATGATGGATGAAAGGAGGAAGGCGTACAGGATCTACGCGTTTCGCTACCGCGGCTTCATCAGGATCCTCGCCAACAGAAGAATTTACAATGTATAGCGAAATAAATATGAATCTACGATACAATCAATATATCACAATATTATACTTATATATTCAATAACAATGGAAAACAAAAAAAAAAACGAAATCTGGTGCAGCTGTACATGGCAGCCAATCAGCTTCTAACTTCAGCTTGTGTAATTAACCCCTTCCCGTCCGGTCCATGTATATAAACAGCCAGATGGGAGCAGTGCAGCAGCGGGTTGCCATTCATAAATGGCGCCCGCATTTTCAGCCTGTGCGCTCGCTAGGAGTGCACGGCAATGCGATCCGATGCCCACTGTGTGCTCTGGACACAGTGGAACACTGATCGCTATACTGGATCTCTGTGTGAGGTCCTGATGCATGTGATCACTGATTGGCTAATCAGTGATCACATGAATAGTAGTAAGCAAGATGTCACTTCCTGACATCATTGCTTACTACGTGTGAAATCTGTGAATGATCACAGAGATCACATGGTACAGGGCCATTCACAACAGCCTTGTACCATGTGACAAGCTGTGACCAATCACAGCTCACACAGTATTTCTTAGTGGCTGCAGGGATGCAGCCAGAGAGAAAGAGAAATGATTGCTTTTACACCCATAAAGGCTGGAAAAGCAATCAGTGTTGAAAAAAAAAAAATCATCACCCCCCCCCGGTACTATGGTGGCTGGCATTCCGGGGCCACAAGCAGTTGCTTAGTGTGTATGCAGCCATAGAGCAGAGCCCTGCTGCGTCCCGACGTGGCAATAATAAATAATAATACAAACATCAATAAATAGATCAATATCATAATCAGCACCCCCTTCTCAGTGTAGGTCAGCAATGGCGCACATCGCACACCGCGGGGGAAAAGTAGTATATTGTGTACAGAATTTGGTGTGAACAGCTTACAGAGGAACTCCGCGCCAAAGGGAATGTTCTGCCTTTTTCCCATCCTCCCCCTCCTCTATAACCATTTGCCAGCTGTGCTATGGCCAAAAGATGCCTACAGCGTGGTTGGCTAGTTCTGGGAGGATGTCCCCCCAGACCCCGCCCCCTGTGAGCCTCCTGCAGTGCACAATGGGTGCATTCTGTGACCGCTGTGTCTTTCGGATATAGATGATCAGAGATCGCAGTACAGAGCCAATCACAACTGATCACATGGTAAACAGTCAAGGCGGTTATCGGCAGTCTTTTCCTCATGTGCTGATAATCAGTGCAGCCCCATCAGTGCGACTGTCAGTACCCATCAGTGCCTCCTCATATATGCCCATCAATGCTGCCTATCAATGCGCATCAGTGCCACCTATCAGTACCCATCAGTGCCTCCTCATCCATGCCCATCTGTGCCACCCATCAGTGCCTCCTCATCAGTGTTTCCTCAACAGTGCCCATCAGTGCCTCCTCATCCATGCCCATCAGTGCCTTCTCATACATGCCCATCAATGCTGCCTATCAATGCCCATCAGTGCCACCTATCAGTACCCATCAGTGCCTCCTCATCCATGCCCATCTGTGCCACCCATCAGTGCCTCCTCATCAGTGTTTCCTCAACAGTGCCCATCAGTGCCTCCTCATCCATGCCCATCAGTGCCTCCTCATACATACCCATCAATGCTGCCTATCAATGCCCATCAGTGCCACCTATCAGTACCCATCAGTGCCTCCTCATCCATGCCAATCTGTGCCACCCATCAGTGCTTCCTCATACATGCCGGGTGTTGTTCTATGATACTTCTTGGTGCAGTTTCCCTACCACAAAGAGAAATGGAGGACATTCAGTGGTGGCGGGTATCTCCATGAGGTTCCATGCACACTAGAAACACAGAAACCGCTAGAAAAACACTGGATGAGAAATGCTTATATTTGGCGTGTGACGGGAGTGACTTTTGGGGGTGGGGGGGACCTCTGTATCATCTCCCCAAATCATTATGTTTAACCCACCCTGTGCCTGTTAGGGGTACAGGGTGTGTATGTGAATGTCTGAGTCCTGTGTATAGTGTGTGTTCCTTTGTCTAGGCCACATGGTTGTCCATTGTCTGTTTGCCATGTGCTCCCCCCATTGTGCTGTGTCTTCCTGTCCAGCCAACTATTATGGGATGTACTCTTTGTGTATTGGTGTGGGGGTTGGTCAATGTCCTTTACCATGTGTTTCATCCCATTGTTCTGTGTCTGGGTGGGATGGGGAGGGGTTATGATGTATTTCCTATTCCTGGTTGTGTTTCCCCGCCCTCTGTATATATTCTGTGTTTTGTGTAAAATAAAGAGTAGTTGGCTTCCTGTTTTAAGAGCTGGGTGCTGTCTTTTTCCTGAGGGATTTCAGGGTGTGGTCCGTGGATGGTGTTCGGACAGGGGAAGCTGTGCTATAACGGAAAACTCAGTGCGGTCTGGGTTCCGGTTCCGTTACACTGCCTATCAATGCCCATCAGTGCCACCTATCAGTACCCATCAGTGCCTCCTCATCCATGCCCATCTGTGCCACCCATCAGTGCTTCCTCAACAGTGCCCATCAGTGCCTCCTCATCAATTCCCATCAGTGCCTCCTCATCCATGCCCATCAATGCTGCCTATCTATGCCCATCAGTGCCACCTATCAGTACCCATCAGTGCCTCCTCATCCATGCCCATCTGTGCCACCCATCAGTGCCTCCTCATCAGTGTTTCCTCAACAGTGCCCATCAGTGCCTCCTCATCAATTCCCATCAGTGCCTCCTCATCCATGCCCATCAGTGCCTCCTCATACATGCCCATCAATGCCCATCAGTGCCACCTATCAGTACCCATCAGTGCCTCCTCATCCATGCCAATCTGTGCCACCCATCAGTGCTTCCTCATACATGCCGGGTGTTGTTCTATGATACTTCTTGGTGCAGTTTCCCTACCACAAAGAGAAATGGAGGACATTCAGTGGTGGCGGGTATCTCCATGAGGTTCCATGCACACTAGAAACACAGAAACCGCTAGAAAAACACTGGATGAGAAATGCTTATATTTGGCGTGTGACGGGAGTGACTTTTGGGGGTGGGGGGGACCTCTGTATCATCTCCCCAAATCATTATGTTTAACCCACCCTGTGCCTGTTAGGGGTACAGGGTGTGTATGTGAATGTCCCAGTCTTGTGTATAGTGTGTGTTCCTTTGTCTAGGCCACATGGCTGTCCATTGTCTGTTTGCCATGTGCTACCCCCCATTGTGCTGTGTCTTCCTGTCCAGCCAACTATTATGGGATGTACTCTTTGTGTATTGGTGTGGGGGTTGGTCAATGTCCTTTACCATGTGCTTCATCCCATTGTTCTGTGTCTGGGTGGGATGGGGAGGGGTGATGATGTATTTCCTGTTCCTGGTTGTGTTTCCCCGCCCTCTGTATATATTCTGTGTTTTGTGTAAAATAAAGAGCAGTTGGCTTCCTGTTTTAAGAGCTGGGTGCTGTCTTTTTCCTGAGGGATTTCGAGGGTGTGGTCCGTGGATGGTGTTCGGACAGGGGAAGTTGTGCTATAACGGAAAACCCAGTGCGGTCTGGGTTCCGGTTCCGTTACACTGCCTATCAATGCCCATCAGTGCCACCTATCAGTACCCATCAGTGCCTCCTCATCCATGCCCATCTGTGCCACCCATCAGTGCTTCCTCAACAGTGCCCATCAGTGCCTCCTCATCAATTCCCATCAGTGCCTCCTCATCCATGCCCATCAATGCTGCCTATCTATGCCCATCAGTGCCACCTATCAGTACCCATCAGTGCCTCCTCATCCATGCCCATCTGTGCCACCCATCAGTGCCTCCTCATCAGTGCCTCATCAGTGTAAATAAAATAACAGTGCAGCGCTATCATTAGTATTAAAATAATAGGATTCATCAATGCATTGAAGTTCATATAGTGGATCTCAGAAGCAGCATCGATGGTAAATAAATGAGTTAATAATGAAAGATATAAAAGTTCATGTAATACATCTAATGTGCGGACCAGTAAAACCTCCTCTGCTGGAATACGCTTGTGACTGGTAAAAATAGCAGAAATGCGCAATCACCGCCCGTGCATTAGGAATGCGCATATAATAATCATCAACTGAGGTGGAGAACACGGGACAGATAGCAGGACATCCCTCTAGGATATGGATCATCCAACTTGGGTGAAGTGATGTACAGCAGGGCTCAGAGGTCGCCTTAATGTCGGATGAACAGCCTGGATAGACGGATTCTTTCCTCTGGATAATAAATGCTGCTGTGGATCTGAAACCCTCAATAAAGGGTTAAAAACAAAGAGGGAGCGCCCATAGTGTGGTAGGTAATGCTTTATTCCAGCGTAAAAATGTAGAATGGGTACAAGTACAGGTAGATGTCAAAACTGAATAGACGGGTCATAATATAGAGCTTGATATTACCTGCTTTATTGCTAACAGTTAATTCAAGTCGACCTCTATTTATTTATTCATTTATTTATTCATTTATTTATCTATTTATTAATACCTATTCTATTGGCCTATGTTTATTTATATAGTTTCTGGCCATTTATATACAGAGTCCAATTATTAGTCTCCTAGACTGTGGTATTTCGCTCATTCCATATTAGGTCTTTACTTTTATCCCATCCCTTCCGATGTGAGATGGATAGATTTTATGATATACATATTTTTTATGAATTATCATCTTTTGTTATTATTCTATATTTTAGGGTATCTTATTGTGTTTTTTAACCTTTTATTTTTATAATTTTTTCTTTTTGATTTTATATATGTTTTGTTCACTTTTACATTATCATTATTTTATGGCATCTATATTTTATTAATGTATTCTATTTGTTTTTAATATGTACTACAGAGCAACTTTTATGCCGTGTAAGAAGAAACATCCATACAGTAACATGTCTGACTATCACAAACAGTTAATACCGTATGTACATGTATCTTGAGGGGTGGTTTGGTATTTTTATCATCCCCTTAATTGATGATAATGATCACTTTCACCGTCATCTAGGTTCATCTTTTTCCCCCCTGGGTTCTGTCACACTCTTTGTGTACTCTGAAGTCTCATCCTTCTTGTATGGACAGCAGTTTGTGGAGCCTCTAGTCCAGTGGTTCTCAACCTGTGGGTCGCGACCCCTTTGGGGGTCGATCGACCCTTTCACAGGGGTCCCCTAAGACCATCAGAAAACACATATTTCCGATGTGTAAAGAGCAGCTACTGTGTAGAAAGCAGCTGCTGTGTTGAAAGCAGCTACTCTGTTAAAAGAAGCTACTGTGTAGAAAGCAGCTGCTGTGTTGAAAGCAACTACTGTGTTGAAAGCAGCTACTGTGTTGAAAGCAGCTACTGTGTAGAAAGCAGCTACTGTGTTGAAAGCAGCTACTGTGTTGAAAGCAGCTGCTGTGTTGAAAGCAGCTACTCTGTTGAAAGCAGCTACTCTGTTGAAAGCAGCTACTGTGTTGAAAGCAGCTACTGTGTAGAAAGCAGCTACTGTGTTGAAAGCAGCTACTGTGTTGAAAGCAGCTACTGTGTTGAAAGCAGCAGTATTGGAGGTAAAACGACACTCATGAATTATAATTACTGGGTAAATAATTTTATGGTTGGGGGTCACCACAACATGAGGAACTGTATTAAAGGGTCGCGGCATTAGGAAGGTTGAGAACCCCTGATCTAGTCCTAAGAGAAATATCCACGGCAAAATGGTGTCTCGATGGGCGCGCATGCGCATTTCCCCATCCTTCGGGAAGATGGCGGCGATCCGACGTGCATGCGCGGACGCGGCTATTTATGCACCGATATCTGTCACAGGGCTGTTGGCCTCCCCTCTGATGAAGTGCCGTAGCACGAAAGGCCTCAGGAGGAGCCGACAGCACGTGTGACGTCATACACTGCCACGACCGCAAGGAGGTCCGGCGGCCATTTTACTCTAGGGTCAGTACACTATCCCTGTCTATTCAATTTTGACATCTACCTGTACTTGTACCCATTCTACATTTTTATGCTGGAATAAAGCATTACCTACTACACTATGGGCGCTCCCTCTTTGTTTTTAACCCTTTATTGAGGGTTTCAGATCCACAGCAGCATTTTTTATCCAGAGGAAAGAATCCGTCTATCCAGGCTGTTGATCCGACATTAAGGCGACCTCTGAGCCCTGCTGTACATCACTTCACCCAAGTTGGATGATCCATATCCTAGAGGGATGTCCTGCTATCTATCCCGTGTTCTCCACCTCAGTTGATGATTATTACAGTTGTGTCCAAAATTATTCAACCCCCACTGAAATTGAGTGTTTTGGCCAGTTTGACATTGCTTTTGATCATTCAGTCATCTTGCTTACATTTACATTAAAGAGGCACTTGTAGGTCAGACAAATATAACATAACAGTTATAATGAAATAACCACAAATGTCTTTTCTGTGCTCACAGCATTATCAGTTTTATTCAACCCCCAAGTGACATTCAATCTTAGTACTTAGTACAGCATCCTTTTACAGTTATAACAGCTTTTAAACGTGAAGCATAGCTTGACACAAGTGTCTTGCAGCGATCTACGGGTATCTTCGCCCATTCTTCATGGGCAAAGGCCTCCAGTTCAGTCACATTCTTAGGCTTGCGCACTGCAACTGCTTTCTTTAAGTCCCACCAGAGGTTCTCAATCGGATTTAAGTCTGGTGACTGCGATGGCCACTCCAAAATGTTCCAGCCTTTCCTCTGCAACCATGCTCTAGTGGACTTGGAGGTATGCTTGGGATCATTGTCCTGTTGAAAGGTCCAACGTCTCCCAAGCCTCAGGTGTGTGACGGACTGCATCACGTTTCCATCCAATATCTCCTGGTACTGAAGAGAATTCATGGTACCTTGCACACGCTGAAGCTTCCCTGTACCTGCAGAAGCAAAACAGCCCCAAAGCATGATTGACCCTCCACCATGCTTCACAGTAGGCAAGGTGTTCTTTTCATCATAGGCCTTGTTCTTCCTCCTCCAAACATAGCGTTGATCCATGGGCCCAAACAGTTCTAATTTTGTTTCATCAGTCCACAGAACACTATCCCACAACTTTTGTGGTTTGTCCACATGGCTTTTGGCATACTGCAGTCGACTCTTCTTATTCTTTGGAGACAGCAAGGGGGTACGCCTGGGAGTTCTGGCACGGAGGCCTTCATTACGCAGTGTGCGTCTTATTGTCTGGGCTGAAACTTCTGTACCCACATCTGACAAATCTTTTCTCAGTTCCTCAGCAGTCACACGGGGACTTCTCTCCACTCTACGCTTCAGGTAGCGCACAGCAGTCGAAGTCAGCATCTTCTTTCTGCCACGACCAGGTAGCGTTTCAACAGTGCCCTTTGCCTTGAATTTGCGAATGATGCTTCCTAAGGTGTCTCTTGGTATGTTTAACATCTTTGCAATCTTCTTATAGCCATTGCCCTTCCTGTGAAGAGAAATCACCTCTTCTCTTGTCTTCCTGGACCATTCTCTTGCCTTCACCATGTTTGTAACCACACCAGTAAATGTCTAGAAGGAGCTGAGTATCACAGTCATTTTAAAGCTGCCTAATTGGTGCTTATTATGCTTGATTGCTGCTCGGTGACATCCACAGGTGTTTTCAATACCTGATGGAAAGCACCTGTATGAACCTCTGTTCTTCAGAGTGGTAGTCTTTAAGGGGTTGAATAATTGTGGCAATGAAGAAACCACATAAGAACCATTTACTACTGTATTACATAAACAATTGATGTCATTTTAGTTGCATTTGGGTAGTTACAACGTCCTTGTAGGATTTGATTCTGAATACAATTCCAAATGTACACTATAGTCCCTAAACCCCTTTACAGCATTGGGGGTTGAATAATTTTGGACACAACTGTATATGCGCATTCCTAATGCACGGGCGGTGATTGCGCATTTCTGCTATTTTACCAGTCACAAGCGTATTCCAGCAGAGGAGGTTTTACTGGTCCGCACATTAGATGTATTACATGAACTTTTATATCTTTCATTATTAACTCATTTATTTACCATCGATGCTGCTTCTGAGATCCACTATATGAACTTCAAGGCATTGATGAATCCTATTATTATAATACTAATGATAGCGCTGCACTGTTATTTATTATGATACGAGGATCATGTGATTCCTTTAGTGTTCTAGCTGCTGCTTGTATGAGCGCTCGCTTTATTTTAGCATTTCCTGAGTGTACATCAGTGCCTCCTCATCAGTGTCCATCAGTGTCTCCTCATCAATACCTAATCAGCGTTCATCAGTGCCTCCTCATCAGTGTCCATCAGTGCCTCCTCACCAATACCTAATCAGTACCCATCAGTGCATCCTCATCAGTGTCCATCAGTGCCTCCTCATCAGTGTCCATCAGTGCCTCCTCATCAATACCTAATCAGTGTCCATCAGTGCCTCCTCATCAATACCTAATCAGTGCCCATCAGTGCATCCTTATCAGTGCCCATCAGTGCCTCCTCATCAGTGCCCATCAGTGCCTCCTCATCAGTGTCTATCAGTGCCTCCTCATCAGTGTTTATCAGTGCCTCCTCATCAGTGTCCATCAGTGCCTCCTCATCAATACCTAATCAGTGTCCATCAGTGCCTCCTCATCAATACCTAATCAGTGTCCATCAGTGCCTCCTCATCAGTGTCTATCAGTGCCTCTTCATCAG
>NW_028320672.1:0-46918 GCF_062004578.1 Staurois parvus
TCATCCTTCTCCTTCTCCTTCTTCTCATCCTTCTCCTACTTCTCATCCTTCTCCTTCTCCTTCTTCTCATCCTTCTCCTTATTCTCAGCCTTCTTCTTCATCCTTCTCCTTCTCATCCTTCTCCTTCTCATCCTTCTCCTTCTTCTCATCCTTCTCCTTCTTCTCATCCTTCTCCTTCTCCTTCTTCACATCCTTCTCCTTCTCCTTCTTCTCATCCTTCTCCTTCTCCTTCTTCTCATCCTTCTCCTTCTTCTCATCCTTCTCCTTCTTCTCATCCTTCTCCTTCTCCTTCTTCTCATCCTTCTCCTTCTCCTCATCCTTTTTCCTTCTCATCCTTCTCCTTCTCCTTCTTCTCATCCTTCTCCTTCTTCTCATCCTTCTCCTTCCTTCTCATCCTTCTCCTTCTTCTCATCCTTCTCCTTCTTCTCATCCTTCTCCTTCTCCTTCTTCTCTTCCTTCTTCTTATCATCCTTCTCCTCTTCTCATCATTCTCCTTCTTCTCATCCTTCTTCTTCTTCTCATCCTTCTTCTTCTCATCCTTTTCCTTCTTCTCATCCTTCTTCTTCTCATCCTTCTTCTTCTCATCCTTCTCCTTCTCATCTTTCTCTTTCTTCTCATCCTTCTCCTTCTCCTTCTTCTCATCCTTCTCCTTCTTCTCATCCTTCTCCTTCTTCTCATCCTTCTCCTTATTCTCAGCCTTCTTCTTCTCATCCTTCTCCCTTCTCCTCCTTCTCCTTCTCATCCTTCTCCTTCTTCTCATCCTTCTCCTTCTTCTCATCCTTCTCCTTCTCCTTCTTCTCATCCTTCTCCTTCTCCTTCTTCTCATCCTTCTCCTTCTCCTTCTTCTCATCCTTCTCCTTCTTCTCATCCTTCTCCTTCTTCTCATCCTTCTCCTTCTCCTTCTTCTCATCCTTCTCCTTCTCCTCATCCTTTTTCTTCTCATCCTTCTCCTTCTCCTTCTTCTCATCCTTCTCCTTCTTCTCATCCTTCTCCTTCTTCTCATCCTTCTCCTTCTTCTCCTTCTTCTCATCATTCTCCTTCTTCTCATCCTTCTCCTTCTTCTCATCCTTCTCATCCTTCTTCCTCATCCTTCTTCTTCTCATCCTTCTCCTTCTTCTCATCCTTCTCCTTCTTCTCATCCTTCTCCTTCTTCTCATCCTTCTCCTTCTCATCCTTCTCCTTCTCCTTCTTCTCTTCCTTCTCCTTCTTCTCATCCTTCTCCTTCTTCTCATCCTTCCTTCTTCTCATCCTTCTCCTCCTTCTTCTCATCCTTCTTCTCATCCTTCTTCTTCTCATCCTTCTCCTTCTTCTCATCCTTCTCCTTCTCCTTCTTCTCATCCTTCTCCTTCTTCTCATCCTTCTCCTTCTTCTCATCCTTCTCCTTCTTCTCATCCTTCTCCTTCTTCTCATCCTTCTCCTTCTCCTTCTTCTCTTCCTTGTCCTTCTTATCATCCTTCTCCTTCTTCTCATCATTCTCCTTCTTCTCATCCTTCTCCTTCTTCTCATCCTTCTTCTTCTCATCCTTTTCCTTCTTCTCATCCTTCTTCTTCTCATCCTTCTTCTTCTCATCCTTCTCCTTCTCATCCTTCTCTTTCTTCTCATCCTTCTCCTTCTCCTTCTTCTCATCCTTCTCCTTCTTCTCATCCTTCTCCTTCTCCTTCTTTCTCATCCTTCTCCTTATTCTCAGCCTTCTTCTTCTCATCCTTCTCCTTCTCATCCTTCTCCTTCTCATCCTTCTCCTTCTTCTCATCCTTCTCCTTCTTCTCATCCTTCTCCTTCTCCTTCTTCTCATCCTTCTCCTTCTCCTTCTTCTCATCCTTCTCCTTCTCCTTCTTCTCATCCTTCTCTTCTTCTCATCCTTCTCCTTCTTCTCACCCTTCTCCTTCTCCTTCTTCTCATCCTTCTCCTTCTCCTTCTTCTCATCCTTCTCCTTCTCCTTCTCCTTCCTCATCTCCAAGGGCATTTAAATTAAAGGTACAGTGTTCTGCACTAATTTAAAGGCTCTCTGAAGCCTAGAAACCCTTTAAAATAAGTCATCTTCGTAGCGGAGAAATTCGCATCGAATCGAATTTCACACTGGAATTCGCCGAATCAGCCGAATCGAATTTTTCATTTCTTCGCTCATCTCTAATAATAAAGAATGAGATGAGCCTGGAAACTGCTGTGATGGAGCGCTAGCTAATTATTTTTACTAGTCCGGAGAAGCTCATCTTAAGATACGTGTTTACATTGCTGACACCTTAGTTATGATACTATGTAAATGAGAAGCAAGTCTCTATCACTTCTATGGCCTGGGCGAGGCTGGCATAACTCTTAACTAACTCTTCTCAGATCTGCAATAAATCCTTTTTACTTCCATAGAAAGCAAAGAGATTGGCTGCAAACCACCACTAGATCTTTCAAAATTCTGTCATGATAGATAAGCTATAAACATTAAACTCCAAGAAAAGAAATACAGTCAAGATAAAATTCAACAGCAGATTTACATAATATCTGGTTATACATTTGATGTTTCTCTTTCTACATCATGTGGGCAGGTGCCTAAAATGTTATTTGTGCAGTATGCAACAGTTTATTAAGTCATAAAGGATTAAAAGCACTTATGAGATAGCAGTAAGGCCAAAGAAGGAACTTCCATGCATGCTCCGGAACGCGTTACTGTCCCATTGACGTCACACCCAGCGTGGGTGTTCCACACCTCTCCTGGAAGTACGATGGCCATCTTTCCCATGCATTCCACCACATTTACTACTGCTGGTCAGCTTAGTGTGCTCCTTTGGCATTATACTTAATGAGCTTTCACCTTACTGCTATCTCGTAAGTGCTTTCAATCCTTTATGACTAAATAAACTGTTGCATACTGCACTTGGGAGCACCTTCCTTACTGTTTACAGTTACCAGAGTCTGCTTTCACTTTTGAAGAGCTGCTCCAGTGTTTTTTGTGATCCCACGTCACCTGGTCATCCTTCCCTTCACTTGATGCCCAAGATACGTTTCTCCTGGAGGTCATACCTATGCCGAGCGCCCTATAAACACTGCTAAAATATTATTTGTGATTTTCACTTACAGGATTAATGTTGGGTGATTCTGGGGTTAATGTACTGTGGTGTGTCTACTATTTGACCTATGGTGCTTCCTGTAGGGGGGTTATATACACTCACCGGCCACGTTATTGGGTACACCTTGCTAGTATTGCGTTGGGCCCCTTTTGCCTTCAGAACTGCCTTAATTCTTCATGGCATAGATTCAAAAAGGTGTTGGAAACATTCCTCAAAGATTTTGGTCCATATTGATATGAGTTACTGTTGCCTTTCTCTCATCTCTAACCAGTCTGCCCATTCTCCTCTGACCTCAAACATCAACAAGACATTTTTGTTCACACAACTGCCGCTCACTGGATATTTTCTCTTTTTCTCTTTTGAAATACTCCAACCAGCCCATCTGGAACCAACAACCATGCCACGTTCAAAGTCACTTAAATCCCCTTTCTTCCCCATTCTGATGCTCAGTTTGAACTTCAGCAAGACGTCTTCACCACGTCTAGATGCCTAAATGCAATGAGTTGCTGCCATGTGATTGGCTGATTAGCAATTTGTGTTACCAAGCAATTGAACAGGTGTACCCAATAAAATGGCCAGTGAGTGTATAGCAATGTTTCTCAACCTTTTTTTTCAGTCAAGGCACCCTTTAAAATTATGGATAATATCAAGACACCCTTTCATATTCTGCACAATCTCAAGGCACCCCAATCTAAAATGTAAAAACTATTCTACACACATCCAGTACACCCAACATTAGAGGTGATTTATTCTTCCAAAGCAAATACACCTTTGCAAACTGGTACTGACTAGTATTCCAGTGTGTCTCTCATTTTCTCTCCCACACTCAGCTAATGTGACCCCAGTGCTGACAGAGGGGCAGGGGAATGCCAAACAAGGATGATGTGCATGCACCCGATGTCCTCCTTATCAACTAATGATGTCATTGGTTCTTAGGATGCTGGCAGCAAGGTCATAAAAGTGCACAATAAAAACCTGTAACTTTGTGTACTAAAAGGCAGGATTGATCCAGCTACTGGCTTTCATACAATTTTTGGGCATTTTGCCAAGGCACCCCTGAAGAAGCCTAAAGGCACCCCAGGGTGCCTGGGCACCCTGGTTGAGAAAGGCTGGTGTATAGTATAGAAGGGGTTGAGTGAGGAGTTGTCATTGATCGTGGGAATGGAAGGAGCATACAGGAGGAAATTTAATGTTGCATCTAAGTGGGGTTACCCCTAAGCGGGACCCACAAACAGGACTATAAAGTTGAAGCCATGTCATTATCAGTTGGAAATTATCATGAGCTAAAGGTATGAGCACCACAGCAAAGCCCAAGTGCAACATTGTATGTAAGAGGAGAAAAGCAGTACGGTAGTACTGTCATGTTGCTAACCTGTTGCACTGCCCATGTAATTGTTGGAGACAGCTAAAGATGTAATGGCAATCCTTGGAAGAAAAGTGGCATGACCTTGTAAAACAAAAGGTAAATATATAAATAAAATATTATAAAAATACCACAAGGAAATAGGCATAAAAGTATTTGGTAAATATATGGAAACCCTGATGTCTGGTACGATCCTGCATCTGCTTCTTGTGATGTGAGGCAAGTTCCTTTATCTCTCAGAGCCTCAGGCACCATGAAATAACACTGCAAGCTCTGCAGGGTAGGGAATGACTATGATTGAAGAAAAAATGGGAAGAGGATTCCTATCTACGTCTCATTCCCTAGCTGAATATGATTTCAGTATAATGCCGAAGCTCCTGCTATATAGTGATACCCAGTAATGTCTTTTCCTTGCATTATGTGCACTCTTGTTGCATACTGCAATTTAAGCAATAGATTCCTATATCAATAAGTGTTTATTTCTGTATTATACATCCACTGTCTTTCCTGTTAGGAATAACTATGTAGAAGTGGAACACTGCTGCACCAAATATGAGAAAAAAATATTTTATTTTGACTTAGCATATTCCATCCATAACTAATAAGTTATCATGCACTTGCATGAAATAAGAGAGCATGGTAAACCATTCGCTCCACTGAATATGGCCTTACCTCTAAGAATATAGGACTCTATTCATAGGGGTGTTTCACTCCTTCGCTATCTTATGTATCTTGTTCTGCCGGTGACTATTTTAAAAAGATGCGTTGTGGTTTCTTTTTGCTCTCTATTTATCATAGTATGGATTAACCGCTTCCCGTCCGCCCTATAGCAGAAATACTGCTACAGGGCGGCATGGGTGTGCATAATCACGTGTATATATATGTGATTTTGCATTTCTGTTTAGGGGGCGCGTGCGTGCCCTACCTGCACCGCCATTCGCGGCCAACAATCTTCGACGGGGAGGAGAACTGTTTTGTTTACTAACAGTTCTCCCTTTCAGCTCGGGCAAACTGCTTTGGATGGCTGTGCACAACACAGCCATCCAAAGCAGTGTGCTTACAGTGGAACACACTAACACAGCCCTCTATGTAAAACACTCCCAGCACACAGTTAACCCTTTGATCACCCCTTATGTTAACCCCTTCCTGCCCAGTGCCATTAGTAGTGTCAGTGCTTTTTTTAGCACTGATTACTGTATTGGTGTCACTGGGATGTCAGTGACACCAAGTCAGTCCCCCCCAGTGTCAGAATGCCCGCCGCAGTCCCGCTATAAGTTGCTGATTGCCGCCATTACTAGTAAGAAAAAAAAAAAAGAAAGAAATTCCAGTATCTATACCGCCATTTGTAAACGCTATAACTTTCACATAAACCAATTAATTTACACTTATTGGGATTTTTTTTTAGCAAAGACGTAGCAGAATACATTTTGGCATAAATTTATGACGAAATTAGATTTTTTAAAATTTTTTTACTGGACATGTTTAATAGCAAAAAGTCAAAAATATATTTGTTTCTCAAAATTTTCATAAATTAACCACCTCCTTAGTACTATAATTACCCTATAACACAATCAACACCTTCCCCTGAAAGTGTACCAAATTATATAAGTGACAGTGTATTAATAAATTCTCCAAAATTCTTGTATATCAGATAATATATGTCGGATTAGTTGTAAGCAGTTATCGGACATTACTGGCAATGTTCCCATCTCCAGTATGGCGACGAGTGTCTCTCGGCGCCATGATGAGGAGGGGTATAAATAGAATTCTGTTGCTTGACGGTCACACCCCTTATGACTAAGTCAATGACGAAACGCGTCAAGGTGGAGTGACGTCAAGACGTTTTCCCGGAACCGGAAGTTACCTGGTGGCCATTTTGGATTAGGGAGAGATCATGCAGGTGCACCTGGACGTTTTCCCTGGATGACCGTGAGATTCCTTTACTCCCTTAAATGCGATTTTAAAGGCTTTTACAATGTGAGCAGTTCTAAATAAAGTCCATGTTGTGAATTATATTGGCGGTATTACACTATGTCCTATATGTTTTTTTGGAGACACTGTGAGCAGAGTGTCTGAGGAGTCCAGAGAGTGTGGTGGCTACAGGATACAGCAGAGGAAAGATCCCTAAGAGGTCTAGCCTGTGGAGTTCCTGGATTATTATAAAGCATACTATATTGGGATGGTTGGTATAGAAGTGTACACTTTTCAGAATCTGAGTTTTTGATGTGGCACTAAAAGAGTGTTATATACACTGATTTGTTTTTCACTGATCACGTTTGGTTCACGTTTTTCACTATTTTCACTTATATTCACTGTAGGAAGTATATGAAAGTTTTTATATATATATATATATATATATATATATATATATATTTTTATAAAAGATAATGCACTATATGAGTTTTCTTTTTTTTGAGGTGGACATTTTATGAATATCGTTGGAAGAATTGATTAGATATTTTAGTGCAGTGTTTTTCAACCTTTTTTGTGCAAAGGCACACTTTTTTCATGAAAAAAATCACGAGGCACACCACCATTAGAAAATGTTAAAAAAATTTACCTCTGTGCCTATATTGACTATATATAAAGTAATTCTCTTGAATAGGAATCAAACACAAAGAAATTATTTTATAATTACTTTATTATGAAATAATAAAGTATTTTATAATTGGACCCGGGGGCCGGACCAAGAGTAGATGAATGATGTGTATGTGTCATCCATAGTAAGTATAGTAATATTCCCCCATAGTAAGCATAGTAATTAATCCCTCATATAGTATTTCATCCCCCCATATAGTATTTCATCCCTCATATAGTATTTCATCCCTCATATAGTAATTCATCCCTCATATAGTATTTCATCCCCCCATATAGTAATTCATCCCTCATATAGTATTTCATCCCCCCATATAGTATTTCATCCCCCCATATAGTATTTCATCCCTCATATAGTAATTCATCCCTCATATAGTATTTCATCCCCCCATATAGTATTTCATCCCCCCATATAGTATTTCATCCCCCCATATAGTATTTCATCCCTCATATAGTAATTCATCCCTCATATAGTATTTCATCCCTCATATAGTATTTCATCCCTCATATAGTATTTCATCCCCCATATAGTATTTCATCCCCCCATATAGTATTTCATCCCCTCATATAGTATTTCATCCCTCATATAGTATTTCATCCCCCCATATAGTATTTCATCCCTCATACAGTAATTCATCCCTCATATAGTAATTCATCCCCCATATAGTATTTCATCCCTCATATAGTATTTCATCCCCCCATATAGTATTTCATCCCTCATATAGTAATTCATCCCCCCATATAGTATTTCATCCCCCCATATAGTATTTCATCCCCCCATATAGTATTTCATCCCTCATATAGTAATTCATCCCTGATATAGTAATTCATCCCCCATATAGTATTTCATCCCCCCATATAGTATTTCATCCCTCATAAAGTAATTCATCCCTCATATAGTATTTCATCCCCCACAGTACTATTCCCCCCCCCCCCTTCTAGTAAGCCAAGTCCCCCGTGTCAATTCACTTACCTTTTGCGTTCCTCTCGCTGTCTTCCCGCACCGTTCGGGTCTTCAGGGCGGACTGTGAGAGGAGCCTAGCTCCCCTCCCCTCACGTTCGGCACGCTGCCCCGCCTACACACATCCTGACAGCCACATCCGCAAGCCGGATTAAAAGGTCCGCGCGGACTTTTGGGGCTGCCAACCGAGAGGAGGCAGGGGAGCGGCCGACCGAGAGGAGGGAGGGGAGCAGGCGCCCGGCACACAGAAGAGCCGCATTAGACTGGGTAAAGAGCCGCATGTGGCTCGCGAGCCGCGGCTTGCCGACCACTGAATCATTAGATTCTAATGATTGGTCTATTTGTGAGCCGAAGCCACATGTTACAGATGAAATTGGAATTTTTCCCACGGCACACCAGACAATATCTCACGGCACACTAGTGTGCCGCGGCACAGTGGTTGAAAAACGCTGTTTTAGTGGACTTGAAAAAGAATTGTAGTGGACTTTATATTGGTAGTGGATTTATATATTTTTGTAAAAAAAATTTGGGGATCAAGGTGATTGTAGGATTATTGCTTTTTGGAGAATTTATTAATACACTGTCACTTATATAATTTTTCTCAAAATTGTCAGTCTTTTTTTTTTATAGCACACAAAATTTTAAAAAACGCACAGGCGATCAAATACTACATAAAGAAAGCTCAATTTGTGAGAAAAAAAGGACGTAAATTTAATTTGGGTGCAGCGTTGCATGACACCGCAACTGTCAGTTAAAGTAACGCAGTGCCGTAACGCAAAAATGACCTGGTCAGGAAGGGGGGAAATGCTCAGGAGGGCAAGTGGTCAACAATGTATTTTTTTTTCATTTTTTGTTAAGTAAATATGAAATGTTGTATTAATATTTAATGTTTTCCCTTTGAGCCAGCAAGTGGGATTCTCATCATGTTTTCATATTTTCCTTCTTTTCCTTAGCTTCTTTGTAGTACAAAAATGTTTTTCATTAAAAAGTTCAGTAGCTCCGGATGAAATTTGCACACACAAGTGAATGTGTCAGAGCAGTGGCCAATACCCCTTATGCTGCCTAACGCAAAACCATTATTTATTTTATTTATTTATTATAGGTACTTATATAACGCTGTCAATTTACGCTGCGCTTTACATATATATTGTACATTCACATCAGTCCCTAACCCTCAAGGGGCATACAATCTAAGGTCCCTAACTCACATTCATATACAAGGGCCAGTTTAGACAGGATCCAATTAACCTACCAGCATGTCTTTGGAGTGTGGGAGGAAACCGGAGTACCTGGAGGAAACCCACGCAGGCACAGGGAGAACATGCAAACTCCAGGCAAGAGGTGCTGTGGCTGGAATTTGGACCAACGAACCTAGTACTGCCAGGCGGAAGTGCTAACCATTTAGCCACTGTGCTGCCCTATATAGCTTCACCTGAAAAAAAACCCTGTTTTTGGCCCATTCAGGTTTGCTTTAACACCCCACTCCTCTCAAGCACATATTCACCACTCCTAAGCCACTCTGCTCAGCATCAGGAAATACTCAGTAGTTATTAATATGGAGGTGTATGTGATACGGGAATTTCCATTGGTGTTGGTGGTTGAACAGAATGGTGGAGGAAGGACTGTGTTCGAGTGCATGGCCATGCCCGATGATTTGCATGTGCACATGTGGGTGGGGCCACCTCACCCATACACATGAGGCTCTCTCTCTTCCTTCGGCTCACTAATGCCCAAGACTGAGTGAGCTGCATCCATGTGGGGTTTAACATTGAGGCAGCACCCCGAGTTAGAGGTGAGCTGCACACTCAGCACATCTATATCATACCATGAGGCTTTGCTGCACACTCCACACTGTTCAGAGATATGTACACCTGTGCTTGGAATGTTTCATTTTGAAGGAGACACCATGGAGCAATGTCCACTTCCACCAGTTCAGCTTTCCTATCACCTCACTGCCATTGAATACAGATTCCGCCATGACACTTTGGGAATCTCTTGTCTTAACTTGGTTAACTCCTTGGTTACATGTCTTAACTTGGTTAACTCCTTCTGTAACCATGGCTAGGTTCCTGGGGTCTCCGCCATGCAGATATGGTTGATTGGGGCACCAACTGCTCTGGAGGGAACCAGCACTCTGTCAACCTTGCTGTATGAACACCATATCATTCCCTTGTGTTGGTTACTCTTAACAAATAAATGTCCTTCTCTTTGCCTCATGTATATTTAACAGACCCTGTTCTTTGTGATATGACATATACCACTATGCACCCCTTTGCAGTAACTTCAGACTAGGCATGAAATGGTTAACAGAACTTTACTGAGCATTCTCAACAATACAGTGCACTAACCTTCTTCCCCTAACTAAACATAGGCTACCCAATGCATTCCTTCCCAGGTAAGAGTCCATAGTGTGAAAGAGTCCTGGTTCCAGAGGGATCTCCTCTAAAGGTGCGCAGAATGTTGCTGGTGGTTACCGCTGTGTCTCTCCTATCCTTACCATGCAGGCCATGCCTCAGATCTGGGAGGTGTGGGGGACATGTATCAGAGCTCAAAGGGCCCTGGAAAATGCAGAAACTGGCTTGACCCCTTCCCACCTGGGCAGCCTAACCAACTGCTTAGTGCAATCACAGTACTGACATTAACACAGATATTTTTAGGCACAAGCAGGGATTAAACTACACACAGACACCCTGTAAGAACCTGCTTATGCACATAGTGCAGCTCTTAGTCCAGTGCAGAGTCAAGGCCATTCATGCATTTGCATGTACTTGCTAAGGCGCTTGCAAGCATTAGTGTGAATTAGCATGCAGATCCAGCACTGGCTTTTGGCACACAGAGGCCTATTTAAAGCACAGCATACATAAGGAGACTTGCTGAGTGGTCATCAGCTCCTGTGACTCCCGACCTGCATCCTGCTATCCTATGTTTGATGTGTTTGACCTGGCTTGCCTCCTGACTCTGCTTGATCCTTATCTCCTGTTTGCTGACCTTGACTTGTGTCTTGACTTAGATTAGATACCTGTAGATTTGGCGCTTTTGCTGCTCATCTGATATTAATGGCAGTAGGTTAAGTCATATTAATGCATATCACTATATTATTTCCAGAAAAATCTCATATTATAAATATGCTTTCCCTTACTTTCATTTCTGAATTTCTCTGCTTAAGCCTGTGCCATCTTGAGACTCATCCTCTGCATCTAGCTTCCACCTCCTCTCTATGAGAAAGGCAGTCTTCTCATTGATGCTCAGTATGAATTAGCCAATCCTCACTGTACACTGCAGCTGGCAAATGATATGTTTACCATTGCTCAAGGTAGAGAGACTCCCAATCTCCAAGCACAACTCTTCCTGTAGGTGCTAGTGCAGCTCGTGTGCTGCATAGATGAGTACAAAGGACATCCGATAGGCTGCACTCCAAACAATCCACTTTATTGAACTAAGATAAAACCAATACAGACAGTGGAAATACAGTGGGGGACTGACAAGTATACCTGTCAGTCTCCCACTGTATTTCCACTATCTGTATTGGTTTTATCTTGGTTCAATAAAGTGGATTGTTTGGAGTGCAGCCGATCTCACGTCCTTTGTTTTCTCCTCTCGGCTTGTCCTGTGATCGCTACCGATCACTAACTCTATTCATTAAGACAAGGAAGAGGCCGGTAAATTACATATTTGCTGGCCCCTTCCCCACTCTCCTTCCTGACACATCCCCCTGCAGCACTGAGGTGGGGCCAGGAGATCATACAGAAGCATGAACACAGCAGGGAGTACATATGAGGGGCAGCGGGTGGCGCATAGAGGAACCAATCCCCTCCATCTTCCTTCTGCAGCCTTTCAGTGGATGGCATTGGTTCCTCTATATCCCACACCTCCTATCCAGGTGTACAGGGGAGCCGCACAGGTTCCATGTAGCATAGGGCCGGGTCGCAATTGCAACCCCTGGTAACCCCTATACATATCCCCCTGGGTTTTTGGACATGTAATGATAAATAGTGACCTAGATTTCCAATGTCTGATGCATTGGAATGGAGTGGGCTTATTTTGGGTCTCTTAGATGTTGCTTTTGTTAAGTGAAAAAGAAGGAAAACGGATGATGTTAATGAAAATGGAAAAATCAATAGGAGGATAAAAATAAAAGAAGAAGGAGAAAAAGTGTGGGTTATCAAGAGGCAGGAATAGGTCCACAGTGATGTCCACTGTACCTGTGAATTTTGGCAGAAGAAGCTCCATTAGTTTTGGGCCTAGTGACTAAAGATTTAATTTAAGAATTTCATATTTAACTAGTGTGGGGGTACTTATTCATCTTGCTTCTTTGTGATTACTTCATAGCATCTGGTCAGGAAGGTGCTAATCATTCTACACTTTTAAATCCTGTTTCCATGACATTATGTTTGTTATTGGCATCAGTAGACTTGTAAAATGTGGGTAATATGGCGCAGGAGGTGTAAGTTGGGTCAGAAAAAAGAGGACTCATTGATATGGGGTAGAGAGTCTATGATGAAGAAGTCCTCTGGGCAAACCCTTAAGCTTAATAGTCGAGTTCATATCAAATCCAGCACACGTCATGCAGGATCTGAGAGACTGAAGAATTCTCTAAAATGGCAAACAAACGCAGTAGAGTGCACAGACTATGTGTAGTGGGTATCATGTCATTTATTAAAAACGACAATTGGCAACTTGCTGTAGACTTGTAGTGCATGCAGCACTTCCAAATTTGGATGTATTAGTCTTGTGTGTTACGAATAAGCTCTTCCATGTCTGCGATCTTGTTTAGACTTATTTACCATTCTCTATGACTGGGAGTTTGAGTTGATCGCCAGTGGATTGTGATGCATTGTCTGTCTACCTTGCTCATGCAAATTGTCAGATATCTCCTGTATTGTGCCTTCCACAGTGGAATTATGATGGTAGTAGTATGGCATATTTTTGTCAAGAAAGGGGTGATAAGTGGGCATTGCCACCATATATGGCATGACATGTCTTCACCATCATTGCATCTCCAGCACCTATCAGGAATGAAGGGCACCTATTTGTGGAGGTGTGCTGGGGTCCTGGAACATATAGCTTGTAGAATGTATGCTGTTGCTTATCATTTTTAAATAATTTATACTTGTTCTGCAGCTGTAGAAGAAGTATTTTATAGATAGAAATCACAAATTAAGCTAAGGGTGATGATGTGGTTTCTATAGTGCTGATGCCAGTGTGTTTTCTTTTGTCAGTTGGCCCCCTTACAAAGGCATGTGAAATTGCAATGGATCACTTATCCATTAATTACCCATCAAAAACACATCTCTTGTTTTGTATAACACTACTCTTGAACTAGTTGTGGCCCCTGACTACTCTTTCAGCATATTTTGTTTTTGATAGACATGGATGTCATGACATATAAAAGAAATGGAGCAAGCCATTTTGAAGGTTCAAGTATTTATTTCTATTCATTTTGGTTTTGACTCGAGATTTCTGTACTTCTGTTGCTGGGGCTGGTTCCAGCAGTGAAAGGGTGTCCGGCGATGCTTCCCATGGTGGCAGCAGTCAAGGTTACCTTTCAGCCAGCCGCAGGGAGCAGCTCCACTCAGCGACAATAGAAGTAGGGAAGGATTGTGCAGCTTATATTATCATTCAAATGAAGACGTGGAGAAGAGGTATTTCACTTGATTGGGAGAATAATGGGACCCATTTATCTGGCGTGTGCAACCTTTCATATCTCTCATACTGTTTTACGAGCCGCATCTATCACAGCGGGAAAAGACAAACGGCTACTTTGATATTATTGAGGGAATTTGATTGGGGGGGGGGCACAGGGATGATTTGGAGGAACTAGAAACTCTATAATCACTGAAGTCAGGCATCCATTTTGTGTTTTTAACATAATATTCTATTTCTAGATACATACATACGTACATAACATACATGTGTATTAACCTATTGAAGAACTGCTTGAACTGTTGAAATTGATTCAGTTTCTTGATTACCCTATACATAGTTCTTTGCCTGTTTAAAGGGGTTTGCAGATATATAGGATGCAAGTATTGGGAGTTAGGCCTCACACACACGATAAGAATATCAGACGAATTATCGTCCTTTTTTTTTTTTCTCTTTGCATGCTAGTCTCTCATTGAAAACAAATAGGTTACTGAAGTTCTCTTAAGACAAGATACAAGTTTAGAAGTAATGTAATGTTTTGTATAGTATTATAATGTATTTGTTTCTGAGCATGCGTGATCTTAGTCACTCAATTTTTTCCATACAAATACTATACTAATTACATGAAAATCGTTCATTCTGTTATCTCACCAGTAAATTTCTTATGCTTGTCCCTTCAGATATTTTCACAAGAACTGTCGTAATCAGCTCTTGAAAGCTGTGTACTAACGATCAGATTATTGGACGATCACTCTAAAAGTGGAATTTTTTCCTCCAATTTTCTTATCATGTGTACCAGGCATTACCTTGAGTGTTATGAGTTACTGCACTGTTCATAATCCTAGCGCACAACATTTCTTTGGTATTGCCCTTTGCACTGTCTCTTTAAATATACTATGTAGAATAATATTTCATAATTGGAAGGTTTTGTATAATTGTACCAGTGTACGAAAAAGAAAATTTCCTTTTACACATAAATTATATGCATATTTTCCAAAAATAATCCATACACATTCACAATTTAACGACCCTGTAATTTGTTTTTCATAAAATTGTTTCTCACTGTTCTCACTGCCTCTTTGTAACATCCTCTGTGAGCTCCCAGGCATATCATTTCCTCCTCTCACTTGTGTTTGTTTAGAACTAGCACATGCATGTTATCTAAGATCATGTGCAAAGCTTTATACACAGTACAAGTTCCCTAGTCAAAAGTCTCTAGTCCATCTCAGGAGCCATTCCTACATACAGTGGAACCATCGATAATGAACATATCCACTCCCTGACGGGAAGTTAGATTGCAAGAGCAGATAAAATAAGATTTGAAGGAGGATGGGAGAAATAGAAGGTCCTTTTTTAAAGTTAATGTAAACTTTTCTTTTTCATTTTGAATAGAGTAAGGGAGGGTTATAATCTCTTTTAGTTTATTTTTGCCATCTGTGTCCGATTGGGGAAATTTTCCTTCATATCCTGTCTCATAGCCGTACAGGAAGTGAGATTAAATTCCTTCAAGGTTAGGGAATCCTAGGTTGTCACCAGGGTCACAAGAACTTGTGCCCGCATTAGAAGATTTCCCCTCTATTCCTGTTCTGAGGAATTTGGGAATTTCTTTCACTTTTAGTTAAAAAGGTAAACAGGACAAATATAGAGGGTGAATTTCCATAATGGGGACACAGACAGTAATAAATACTCAATGGAGGTTATAATCCCTCTCCACTCTATCCAAAACTAAAAAAAGTTTTACCCTTAACTATATACTTCTGTATATTTATGAAGAGGTGTTTTTAAATCAGAGTTTAGTGTTACTTTAAGGTAAAAGTGCTAAATATACTGTATGTATTTTGCTGCCTTGTTGTAGCAGGACTTACTAAGACAAAACAACCCATATAAAGTCATTTAAGCCTGTAGATACTTTGAGGATGATTTACTAAAACTGGAGAGTGCAAAATCTGGTGCAGCTTTCCATAGAAACCAATCAGCATTCAGGTTTTTGTTATCAAAGCTTAAAGCGGAGTTCCACTCACCCTGTCAAAAAATAAAAGTCAGCAGCTACAAAAACTGTAGCTGCTGACTTTTAAAAAGCAGCCACTCACCTGTCCCACTATCCCACGTTGCCCTAGCTGCAGCCTGTTTCACTGGCTGTCCTGTATTCCAGGAGGCTGGAATCTTCAGTGTGGGCACCCGGCTGTGACAGTTTGCGGCTTCACAGCGGGGTGCCCACTGCGCATGCACGAGTAGCGCTGTGCTTCCTGAATGGTCCCATCGTCGCGTGTCCCACAAGACTTCGAGGGGGGGGGGAGGGTAGGAGGACAACTTCCGTTTCCGATCACCTAGGTGATCGCAGCGGAAATGGGAGCGGGTACCTGTCAAATTCGGGTACCCGTCCCCCCCCAAAGGTGCCAATCCTTAATGGGGAGCAGGGGACCAATCTTTAGAGCAGAACTTCCCTTTTTGGGTGGAACTCCTCTCTAATTGCACAAGCTGAAGTTAGAAGCTGATTGGCTACCATGCACAGCTGCACCAGATTTTGCACTCTACAGTTTTAGTAAGTCAACCCCTTTGTCTGTCTTAGCCATCTATAATTTATCTTCCCAAAGCCCCTAAAACACTGCGGTAGTACAATCCCATGCACTTATACAAACTGAATGAGTGCACTCCATATATCATTATCTTATGTGTTTTATTTTCATCTCTGTTTTATCTGACTATTTGTCCAATGAACAATATTTAGAACTAAGAAAGCTTTAGGTAGAAAAGACGTTGAACATTGCAAAAAAGTACAGTAGAATGTGACTGTAGAGCAGAGCCCTGATGTGCCCCACTGATTTGCCCCAGGTTATCTTACCAAATAGGTGTGCAAGCAGCCAGGCACACAAAAACTTTGACACGTTTACAACTCAATGACCATGCAAGTAATGTTTTTCATTGTTTAATGCTCTTTGAACAAATTTAGTGCACAAAGAAGCCAGAGGACACTCTTTGCCTTGTCTACACTCTTTTTGGCAGATAATAGGAGGACAAACAACCCTGGGACTCCAAGCAAAGTAAAGGCACAGCAGCATTGGAGCAGATGCTCAAATGGTTAGAGCAGCGGACAGTCACTAGGTTCCTACCCTCAGGCTTATACTCATAATGTCCCCATATACTTGGATTCCATCCAACATCAGCCAAACACTTCTGTAAATATCCAGGCCAGATCCTCAGTGAATCCCCTTGATTTGGCTCTAGCTAATTCCAAAAAATATCTCCCCCCCCCCAGCTCTCACTTAGCTGGGACTTCACTGAACTCCTGAAGACTTCAGCTACACTGCCCAGAAGGGCAGTAGACCTTCAGGCTGATGTCTTCTCCTGGACAAGACCTCTGCTTCAGGCCCACGGACTATTTATGCACTCCTCAGCCACCTACTGGGCATTCTTCCCCAGGGATTGGCTGAGACCACATAAATATTCAGGCTAATCATCTGCTTCTTCCAACCCACTACATTCTAGAATCCACTATAAGGCAGGGGGAAGTAGTTGAACCTGCAGCCAGTGACACCCAGAACAGCCACAAATAATCACATGCCACTCCAATGATTACGGAGAAGCCAAAAAGATTTACCTTAAGCCCTCTAGCAACCCATTCTGTATCTAACTACTGATACCTATATTATAACTAGGGATGGGATGTATGTTCGAGTCGAACGTTAGTTCGGCAAACACAAGGACAGCAAGGGCATTCTGAGGGCTGTTCGACCGCTGCGCCCCACAATGCACTGCGCCCTGATAGTGCATTGTGATTGGCCAAAGCAATGCACTTGACCACAGGTCAGGTACAATGCTTTGGCCAATCACAGCGCATGATGATGTCACAAAGGGTTGGGGTGACATCTTCACACTATTTAAGAACTGTCATCCTGGAGCAGCAGTCAGATGCTGGGAGCCAGCATCGAGAGTGGAGCACTTTTTTTTCCCGGGGAATGACGTTGGATCTACTTCGGGGGACATTTTTTTGTTTTTGTTTTTAATAAAGGACTTGTCAAAGACTGTCTACGGTCATTTTTCCACTACAATTTTTTTTTTTGTGAATGGGTATCATGTACCCCATACTCATTCACAAGGGGGGCAGGATCTGCGGGCCCCCTTGTCAAAGGGTCTTGCAGATTCCAATAAGCCCCCTGCCAGCGGACCCCCACAACCTCCAGCCACGGTTGTGGGGAAGAAGCCTTTGTCCCCCTCATCATGGGGGCAAGGTGCTTTGGGGGGAGCCCCCTGCCCCAAAGTACCCCCATGTTGTGGGCATGTGGCCTGGTATAGTTCAGGAGGGGTGGTGCTTGCTCGTCCCCCCCTTTCCTGACCTGCCAGGCTGCATGCTTGAATAAGGATCTGGTATGGATTTTGGGAGGGACCCCACACCATTTTTAAAAGAAAATTGGCGTGGGGGTTCCCCTCAAAATCCATACCAGACCAGAAAGGGCTTGGTAAGGATTGGGGGGGACCCCACATGTTTTTTATTTTTAATTTTTTAATTGCCAGGCGATGCAGCCAATTCTTTTTACATTCAGCTGACAGTGGGGAACCCCGCTGACAGCTGAAACAATAAAGAATGTGTTTAGTAGCTTTGCGGTACCTTGCCACATACTCAGATGCGGTAAGATACGGCTTAGTGAATTTTCCCCTTTGTTCAAAGTTCGCAGTTGAACTTTCTTTATGTTCAGATGTTCAACCGAGAACTGAACAGGAGGGTGTTTGGCTCATCACTAATTATAATCTGGATAAAAGAGAACTGCGGTCTGCCTTGCAAAATACACATTTTAGCCCTACCCTCAGAGTTGATGCTGTATTGTTTTGTGATTTCTCTCCACGTCTGAATATGACACACCTCGCCCACCCAGCACTTACTGACATATAGGTATTTCAAAGAAGTAATTAGGCCAAGCATAGCCAAAAAATAAAGATGTTTAGCAAGTGTACTTAAACAAACAATAAATAAGACAACAACATTACTCTGAGAGATATGGATAAACACCTGTAATATTCTGACTAACAGTAATTAACAGAACTCAACAGCATTTAACTATAAACAGTTATAAAGACATTCCTAATTTGCTATAACAGCCCCAGTTTCATCACACAGACCAGTGATCGATGAAAGAAAAAAAAATGTTGGCCTGCAAAGTTGGGACCCTTGAAGAAAGCACAACAGTTCAGAGCAGACAATAGGTTAACTTTTGCAATGTTAGTCTCTTACCAGAACCAGGGTGCCCTCATGTGTTCTGATTCAGTTCAAATCTTCAGACAGGGATAGGAGTTACTGTGATGTCTCTCTTTTAGTCCTGCTGAGACACTCCCTCTTTTCCTTCCTTACAAGCAGTGAGGGTGCTCTCTAGTACAGTCTAATTTCACTGGGCATCCAAATCCCACCTCACACCCTCCCAGGGAGAAAATTCCTGGTCTCTCAGGCAAGGTCCTACATGATGATAGTCATCTCTGAGGTCTGTCTCCCAATTGTAGTCAGCTATGGCAGGGTTTTTTCCTCGCATACCTGCTTGCTTCCAGCCAGTTCTCTCCACTTTTTTCTCCCACCTGCAGACCCCAGCTAATCACCTCCATGACTGAATCAGCCAAGATGGCTGCCCCTGCACTAGAGACACTCCATAGAGGAGCATCGCAAAGTAATCTTCTTAAAGATGGCCACTGCACTTCAGCATTAATGAGAATTCAGTTTATCCCTTCCCACACTGCAGATGGTTAATACTGCAGCAACAAAGAAAGAAGTTCCACAGCAGTTATCAGACACAGTCCAGGTTACACATGCTTATGCCCAATGTACCAAAGCCCTGTTCCAGTGTTCATGTTTTCCCTGCTTGAGTATACCAGCTTTTATGTTTTGTTCATTCAGAAATATTTAGCAATAGTAGCACATCTGTCATCGTGATTGACTTCTTTATAAATGTATAATATCTGATAGTGAGGGACAGATGTGGACAGATTCATGGTTGCAGATCACAGTTAGAAATTGCTGATTTTGTTTTTGTCTACATACAGTGTTTGTGTAACAAGATCTGCAGTAAAATTAGCAGTTTGGCCTGTTTCATTGAAGCAACCCCTCCAAAACTCTATTGACCTGGCCAAATGCCACAATGCTCTGACACACTAAGCTTCAGCACTTTCTGATAGCGCTTCAGCTTGTCTGTCCTGTCCTGAACATTCCTGTTAGTCTGGAAGGCTGCCCATCATACTGGTGTGGTGTGTGGGGGCAGGATAAATTTTACTACACTGTATGTCGTGTTACCCTAACAAATGATCTAGCCTGTTATCTGTTTATATCTAACTGCGGTTATTATGCATGCTAGCAACACAATTAAAGTACACAGGGCATAAGTAACATACCCTGTTCCTCTTCACCTGCTGCCACCGGTTTTGCTTTCCCCTGCAGTGCGAACACTTTTCACAAAGATGATTCAGAAATACAATTTTATTGTCACTTTGTATTTACTTTGTTTCATTCATATGAAGATTAAAGCGATTGTAAAGGTTAATTTTTTTTGTGTAAAATATCAAACATGTCTATACTTACCTACTGTGTGCAGTGGTTTTGCACAGAGCTGCCTGGACCTTCCTCTTCTCGGGTCCCCCGCAGGCTCTCCTGACCTCTCCCTCATGTCGGGTGCCCCCACAGCAAGCAGCTTGCTATAGGGGCACCTGCTGCTCCCTGTGTCCATCCACACATGGAGCCATGGCTTGGCCCTGCCCCTTTTTCTCCTCATTGGCTGACTGGCTGTGATTGACAGCAGTGGGAGCCAACCGCTCCCGCTTGCTGTCTCAGTCTATGAGGAGGCAGAGACCTAAGACAGCTAAGGCTTTCGTGCACATTGGCATAGAATGCATGAAGGTAAAAAACCTTGAGCCTTTACAATCACTTTAAGACTTGGTTCACACTGCTACGACTTGGGATCCGACTTCTGAGATCCCATCTAACATGACGTGAAATCCCATGTTAGTCAACGTCAACAAGAGCTGTCTTAATTAGTACTACTGAATTTGCTCCGACTTTAGAAAAGGTTCCTGTACTACTTCAAGGTGACTTCTATCCGACTTGTGCCCATAGACTTTAATGGAGGTCGCCTCCAAGTCAGAACCTCATCTATATTGATGTGATTTGGATCCGACATTACAGGAAGATTACTCAGGCATTCCCTGAAAGTCGTTTCAAAGCTGCTTCAAAGTTGCATCAAGTCACATCATAGTAGTAGTCAATCGTCAGGAAGTGGCCTGGCAAAGTCGCACTGTAAGTCGTGCGATTTTCAGGTTGCAGTAGTGTGAACCGAGTCTAAAACAGCCTTACAAGTAAAATAAATAAATAAAATGTGTTCCTATTTATCTCTTATTAACCCCTTAGTTAACCCTAATTAATTCTAATTAACCGCCCCCAGCTATCAATATTTTATCTTTTTTCATTTTTTAATCATTCTTCTTTTTTTTTTTTAGTGTTGCATTGTTATTTATTAAAACTAGAGAATGCAATATTTGGTGCAGCTTTGCATAGAAACCAATCAGCTTCCAGGTTTTATTGCATAAACTTAATTGAACAAGCTGAAATTAGAAGCTAATTGACTACCATGCACAACTTAACTAGATTCTGAGTGCTCCAGTTTTAGTAAATCACCTCCATAGTGTCTAATTGAATGCTGGACAGAATTCTATTTTATTTTAAAACACAGGTTTCTAAACACAAGTAAACATACAATTTGAATGGCACTATTGAAAAAATATTACATGCATTTATATGTGTTTAGAAATGTCCTCTGAATGCACATAAATGTAGGTTTGACTGCCAGTGTGAATGAGACCTTAGACCTATACTACTTATTGTGCCTTATGTAATATCCAGCTAACATAGCTTTGTACTCAACATTCCAACCGTGCTTATTTTGTAAACCTTGAATAAAGACAAAGAAAATACTCGTACATCTGTTATTCACTTAACCACTTCAAGTCCAGACACTTTCACCCCCCTTCCTTTCCAGGCCAATTTTCAACGTTCAGCGCTATCACAGTTTGAATGACAATTGCGCAGTCATGCAACACTCTACCCATATTAATTTTTTTGCATTTTTTTGAGACAGCTAAAACTTTATTTTGGTGTTATTTATTTACCACTGGGATTTTTATTTTTTTGCTATATAAATGAAAAAGTCCAAGCATTTTGAAAAAAAAGTGTTTGTCTTATAAAATTTTGCAAATAAATTATATTTCTTTATTATTATTATATGGGAATTATATAGCGCCGACAGTTTGCTCAGCGCTTTACATTATGGTGGGAGACAGTACACCAGACAGTACTGTAACAATACAATCAATTCAATGCAAGAGGGGTTCGTGGGCCCTGCTCCTTGGAGCTTACAATCTAGGAGATTTCTAGGAAATTTCTTCAAAAATCTTGGCCAAAATGTATTCAGCTATCTTTTTAGTAAAAAAAAAAAATAACCCAAATTAGTTTATAACCAAAAATTATAATTTTTCAAAAATTTTTACATTTCTATTTTTTTTTATATTATTATGTTTTTTTTTACTGTCACATACTGTCACCCTAGCAGTACAGTGTCACCATAGTGACACTGTACTACTTGTGGGGGGTGATAAAGACTTTTTTTTTTTATATTGATTGCTGGTGCACCCATAAAGTCTGTAAAAGCAATAATTTCTCATTCTTGCAGCCATTGGGAATTACTGTGAGAGCTGTGATTGGTCACAGCATGTCACACGGTACAAGGCTGTTGTGAATAGCCTTGTACCATGTGACCTCTGTGATCATTCACAGATTTCACTAGTAGTAAGCAATGATGTCAGAAGTGACATCTTGCTTACTACTATTCATGTGATCACTGATTGGCCAATCAGTGATGACATGGTCTGGACCTCACATATAGGTCCTGTACAGCGATTGGTGTTCCATCGCGGTGCTGCATGCTCCCAGGGAGCACTCACAGGCAGGGAATGCGGGAGGGTGTTTATAAACAGCCACCCGCTCATGCACTGCTCCTGTCCAGCCATTTATGTACATGGGCCAGACGGGAAGTGGTTAAAAATCAAATAAAACCAATGAAAAGGTCAGCTGCTCCACCACAAATGGATATTTAGGGATGACAACCTTAAAGCTTGCCCCTTCCAAAGCAAGGCAAAAATGGAAGCTCCAATATGTATAACTTAAAAAGTCATTTCTTTGTATAGCTAGAAAGTAGAAAAGAATAAGGACATTAGTGTGTACAAGACCTAGCATGGCTTTTATTTTGTCTTCTTCTGAATTAACATTACTGAAATCCACAGCATTATTTACAACGTGACCCCTTTTTGATGTTTACAGTACTTGGCTCCCCAAAAAAATAAGTGATATTATATGTGAAAATTGATGTCACATGGATGTCCATGTTTTTTTGTTTGGACATTATGGGATCTGTAATCTAGGTAATAACTTTCAAGCAAGCTTTGACCCTCTGACCCACAGATGGAGCTCCACAGCGTGTCTGGTATTATGAAGAATACAGCAGGAGTTTGGCTGAAAGATAATAACAATGCTTTCTTCTCTCTAGCACACTGAAAAAATGCCTTTTTTTGTAAAGAAAGACATCACAACAACTAGAAGGTTTTTCTTTTTCTTATTTTGTGGTTGAGTTGCTCTATATTTTATATGTTAGTGAGTAAGATGACCTGGTCAGGGTACTAAGTCCTTTTTAGGACAAAAGGGGACTTTATACACATCATTTCACATGGTTTGAAAGCAGAAGACATTTTACAAAAAGATGGTTTTGAGCAATACTGGTGTAAATATATGCTGCTTTTACAGTACACTAGGGATGAGGCTCAGATTCACAGCAAGCATGAGTTTCAGTCGAATCCTGTGGGTTTGCAATTTGTGGTCCCAGTGAACCTATGTGTAGATTAACTCAAATGTTTTTTTTTTTTTTTTAAACATAATGCACTGCATGGCCTGTGAACTATGGCCAGCAGGCTTAGAAGGGTCAACAAGTTGGATTTTGGTTAAGCCAGTCCCATCACCCTCAAAGTCAGCAATCACTTGTAGCTTCTGTCCTGATCATTGCAAAAGAATAAAAAGACTTTAAAAAGTATTTTGGGGTTTATAGTTTTTTGGGGGTATAATGGTTTTTATTTTATGTTGATAGGGCCTTTAATTTAGATAAAACTGCATTTTTTTTGCTGCAAGTCTTCCCTCTAAATAAGTGTACTTTTGTTTCAAGATGGTATTTTGAGGTCTTTTGTGTTTTTTCTTTTTTTTAATTTGATGCTAAAGGACTGTTTTTTTAAAGTTTGGCTCAAAGAAGATCATTTAGGTCTAGTTCACACTGGCATTGAAAGCAGACGTTTGAGGGGCGTTTTTAATGCTCCTCAAATGCCTATGCAAATAATACTATGGACATTATCAAAAAATGAAGCATTGAAGCCTCATGTTGAGTCTGGTGGAGTTTGAAGCTTTTCAATGCCTTCCATTCAGTCTATGATGACGCTCCGAAAATGCGCTGGCAGACATCTGCAGTGTGGTTGTAGCACGTTAATAACATAACACTTTATTATAGGCATTTGTGGTGAGGTTTTAACGCTTGAAAAATGCTTATGAAACGCGTCAAAAAATGAAGCATTGATGCCTCATGTTGAGTCTGGTGGAGTTTCAAGCTTTTCAATGCCTTCCATTCAGTCTATGTTGACGCTCCGAAAATGCGCTGGCAGGCATCTGCAGTGTGGTTGCAGCACGTTAATAACATAACACTTTATTATAGGCATTTGTGGTGGGGTTTTAACGCTTGAAAAATGCTTAAGAAATGCGTCAAAACTGCACATAGGGAGTTTGGGGAGCATTTTTATTGCTTGTAAAATGCCAGTTTAATGCCCATACTAAAGCTCATTAACCTCCCTGGCGGTATTCCCGAGTGTAGCGAGGGGTTAATTATCAGTGCCAAAAGCGGTAACCCCGAGCTACACTTGGGATTACCCTTCAGCATTGCTCCGGGATCCCTGTTTCACTTACCTTGTCCTGCGCTCCCGCGATGTCTGCCCTGCAGCGTCCCCGGCCAATCCGTCTTCCGGGTTCCATTCCCTGCGAGCATCGGGATGTACGGGGACTGGAATCGGCGGGAAATTTAAACATTTTCAAAAGTGACATTCACTAAATACACTAACATCACATAGTATACAGTAACATTACTGTATCAAACCATTTCACATACATTTTGTCCCTACTGCTTTGTCCTGTGCCCTGCTGGCATTTTTACTGTTCTTTCTGCTTGGAAACTGAGAAACGTCCATGACGTCCAAAAAGTGTCCCTTTAGGTCAAAATCGGTTTTAGACCAGCTAGAGAACAGCGATAGTAAATTAGATCTACTTGCAGAATTGAGTGATAATGATTTATGGGGAAATTTGTCACCAGACACTGAAAACAATTTTGCGACTTTGCTCAGTGATGGCGCTCTGTTTCAAAGTTCAGTGTTTTTGGTTTGATTATATTATTGAATTACATTTATTATTATATTATTATTTTTTATGATTATTTATTATATTATAATTTATGATTTCGCGTTTCAAATTTTATCATACCCGGGATGTTTACTAGACTCTTGTTCGGACAGATTTCAGTGAGTTATTCCTAAGAATTACAGGACTACAATAAAAAAACGACATATTTCCATGCAAAAAAATTTACTGCTTTGAGCACAGAAATATGGACATAATCATACAGGTAGGGAGGTTAATGCCTGTCTAATGTCCATACTAAAGTCCATTAACATCTGTTTTACACCCATACTAATGCTGTAGGAGCGCTTTTTAAGAGTTAGAAGTTAGTTAAGATTTAGAAATTAAGTGAAGTGTGAACAAGCCCTTACTTTTTCACTGACCATTATTTCTTGGAGCTGCCTTTGTATGCAGCATGCTGCTGCATCCGTTAAACCTTTTGCTGCCAAGTCCGTGCATCACATGGACCCGACAGCGGGGGTTTTTACACACACTGGGATTGTGTGTAAATCTGACAAGCAGACTCCTGCCTGTCAGATGTAAGCATTCGAGTGGCTGCGCTGCCGCCTGATTGCTTGCACGCACCTCCGGTATCAGAACCCCCCCTGCGGGTGCTGCCAGGTAGAGGAGAGGGAGCATAGCGGACTTACTCCTCTCTCCTCCCCTCCCTGTTGCTGACCTGGCATGCAATGTGTTTGACATCATCTCCTAGTATGCCTCTAGGTAAGAGCACAGTGCATTGTGGGGTGCGGCGGGCAACTTGAACATCCAGCCCATTACTAGTGATAGGGTTACTACCAGGCCTGGAGTAGGACAAAAATGGACTGAACAGCCCAAAGCCCGGGGACCCTTTCCCGTTAGGTAGTGTCAGTAGGTTTTTATTTTTATTTAATTTTTCATAATTTTATATTTTATTATTTTTTTTAATTTTTTTGTAGGCGAGAAAGAAAGAAAAAGAGGGAAAGAAGGAAGGAAAGAAAGACAGAGAAAAAGAGAAAGAAAGAGGGAAAGACAGAGAGAAAGAGGGAAAGCGGGAAAGAGAGAGGGAAAGAAAGAAAGAAGACATATGCTGACAGGTCACTCGCAGTGCTGGATGAGATGAGGGGGGTCCGCTGGAGGAGATGAGGGAGGGGGCCACTAGAGGAGATGAGGGAGGGGGGCAGCTGGAGGAGATGAGGGAGGCCACTGGAGGAGATGAGGGTGGGGGCCTCTGGAGGAGATGGAGGAGGGGGGCCGCTGGAGGAGATGAGGGGGGTGCTGGAGGAGATGGAGGAGGGGGCCGCTTGAGGAGATGGAGGGGGGTCCACTGGAGGAGATAAGGAGGGGGTCTGCTGGAGGAGATGAGGGAAGGGGGCGGCCACAAAGGGGAGCATACAGGAACCGACCGCATGCAGGAGATGGATAGGAGAGGTGGCTGGGCGGCACATAGAGGAATTGAGAACTGCACGGTCCTCTATGTGCCGCCCAGCCCCCTCTCCTCTCCAGGCGGCCACGGCCCACCGGGCAAATGCCTGGTGTGCCCTATGGCCAGTCCAGGCCTGGTTACTACCAACTATCTCTTGTTGGTGCTCCCTCCTCTCTCCTAGAGCCACCGCTGGCTGATACAGGAGAGTTGGATCACATGATCAAACTACAACAGCCTGAAATTAGGTAAATATAAAGACTTTTTTTACACAAGAGCATTTTTAATATTAGTTATGTTTAGCATCGAATTCCCCTTAAGGATTCAGTGATTGTTGTTTTTAAAGAACAATAATAAAGGTTATTGAGATCCCTTTTTGTATATTGTCTACGGTATAATTTATATTAGCATCCTAAAAGTCCCACCAACATTTTTGTACTATTGCAAAAAGAAGCCAAGGCCATATTCTAGCCTACAAGCTCTACAAATTCTAGAAGAAGGAAGAAAAATGATTATGTTTTAAGTAATTTGCATGCAAATAAACTAAAAGGCTTGTCAAAAAAAGGAAAATGTCAATTAGCTTAGTTCAATAGCCAACAACAATAATAATAAACTTCCAGCATTGGTGTTTAGTGTTTACATACGTTCTTGTGCCGAGATATCTCTCCAAGTCAGGCTGAGACTATTGTTCAACTGTCAGGCAGAGATCATTCAGCTTGACAGTTTTTGGCTTCATTCAGTGCCAGGTGCAGGAACTTAGCAGTCCAGCACCCAGCACCCAACTGCCACTCTGCATATCACAGGTGGCCACATCAGGGCACCCTCTAAGTCAGAGGTCGGCAACCCGGCAGAAGTGAACATGCATATGAACAATGTGGAAGAGAACAAAGATTGCCGGGGTGCAGCACGCTTTTTTTTTTTCATGGAGAAAACCTAGCAAGGTTCTGTTAAAAAGTAATAAAAGATTGAATAAAACTTAGTAAAATATATTAATACAAATGTCACTATAAAAATATAAAGTTATCCTACCATTTTAGCTTCAGTGAGAAGCTTGCATTTCATCCACCATGCTGGTGGTGGTGGAGGAGGGGTAAAGCTGGTTACACATGAACCAAAATTTGTCCCCAAACAGTCAATTTGGCAGGAACCGGCCAACTTTCAGCCCATGTGTACAGTTCTCTCTCTGACAGAAACCAGTCAGTATAATTACAATACAGTTCAATTCAGGAGGGCCCTGCTCATGGAGCTTACAATCTAAAGGGAGATGATACAAACGGTAGTAGCAGCAGGGGATGATCTGTTGGAGGTGACTTGTGTATGGCTTTTTTAGGTGGAGGTGGGGTAGGCTAAAATGAGTTTTTGAGGATCAACTAAAAGCAGACAGGGTAGGATCTGATCTAACATACCGGGGTTGAGAGTACCAGAGAATGGGAGAGGTTCTGGAAAAGTCCTGGAGGCAAGTGTGAGAGGAGGTATCAAGTGAGCTAGAGTGCAAGATGTCTTGGGAGAAGTGGAGAGGATGATTTGGGCGATATCTGCACATATGATATAGCAGGGGACAATGTTGTGGATGGCTTTATATATTGCGGTTAGTATTTGGAATTTTTTATGTTCGGCTATTGGAAGCCAGTGAAGAGATTGGCAGAGAGGTGCAGCAGTAGAAAGTACCTCAGAATTCAGTGGTCAATGCCTGTCTTGGAGGGGGGCATCCTTCCCCAATATATTGCAATCATTCAAAGAAAGCTACACCTCAGTCACATTTTCTCTCTTTAGGTCCAAAAAAGCTTTAATGCCACTTGAACAGATATACAGCAAACTGGGAAGCTGTATAATTGCTCAGCCAAGGAAGCTGCACCTTTGGGGCATATCTATGCAATCAAAGAAAGCCTACTCAGTCAAAAAAGCTGTACCTTTGCTGTACATCTGTTCAATCAAAGAAAGCTGCAGCAATTTGAATGCACAATAGTAATAATCATCACAGCAATGTTGTTTAGTGTTTGCTTACCTGAACACAGTTGGAAGTTGCGTTTCAGTTTGCTGTATATCTGTTCAAGTATCAAGTGGATAAGAAGAAAAAATTGTAAAGGGGTGTCTTTTTTTATATATAAATTTACTCCAGCTTGGGACATCACATGTGGCATTTGTTTGACTCCTCAAAACAGGGGCTACCCTGAGAAATGGGGATAAATGGCAACCTTACTTTATTATAGCCCTGGCCTAAACGATCATCAATTCTGCATCAGGGCTTGATTTAGTAAAGTTAAAAGTAAGTTTGAATGAGGTGAAGTAAGCTCAAGTAAAAGTTTCCATTAGTAGTGTGCTGTTCTTTTCCTTAGCTGAAATTCAGTTATACTTCTCTCTACCAGTAAGTTGTTCATTCCATTCTTCTGGTGAAGGACATCTTAGAAGAGATAAAGCAACAGCCTCATGCAGTGTTCCCTAGCCTGGCAGCGGCTGCTCTTGAGCTCTTTAAACATAGTGTTTACCTGCTATTTAATTGCTGTGTCACAACCACCCCTGTGTTTAACGCTGATCGCTTTCCCCATTTAGGCACATTAAGTTTCTTTATCTCCTGATTGCTTTCTTGAAGGGCTGTAAATTTAAATTATAACTGTTGCCTCTTTGAATCGCACTCAGTAAAAATCACCATATAAATATTTTTCATGATTGTTATTATTGGGATAAATGTTCTACAAATCCCCAGAAGACAAGGAGCAGAATTGCCTGTGACTACAGGTTATTGGACACGAATGGCTGCACACTACTCCAACAAGGAAGGTGTCAGCGACTAGGTTGCAGCTGCTGATAATCCTATCATGATTACAATGTTTACCAAGCAAAGGGTTTGGAGGTACCTGCCTGCAGCCCTACTGCCAACACAGATTGCCCTGCCTGTTTGTTCTGCAATGTGTTACATTGCTCACTGGCTCTGAAGGGATTAAGCTACATGAGAAACAAGTTGCCAACAGCCTGGCTTTACCAGCCATGATAAGCTTTGCTCGAAAATGGATATGGTTTTTTATTGCTGAATTTGTCAAGTATACAGCTTCAATTAATTGGATTTCTTTGTTTTCCTTTTGCTCATTCTGGCATTTCCTTGCTCGTTGTGTACAATTATCACTGATGGAATTGTTTCGTTTTTCTGCCTTGTTGTCTGTTCCTTTTGAAACTTGGCTCTATAACAGCACTTCCACATTTTTTACAAATTAGATCATATGCAAATATGACAAGATCTCACCATTCACTATTTGGCACTTTAGACATATGTAGGGCTATAGAAGCTGACACAGAGTCTTTCACCAACCATGCCTTTGTGGTTATTATCCATCTGCACCAATAAAAAAAAATATTACATTTTGCTTTGTTACCAACTTGCATAAAATGAACCACAAACTATCTCCACCAGTGAATGTACACCTTGGAATTTGGCCAGTTAACACAATGAGAATTTTTGGTAATTTAGCTTTTTTATGGGTGGATCTATAGATATACTGTATATACAATACATATTATTATTTTTTAATTATTACTTCTTATTATACTGGATTTATATAGTGCCAGCAGTTTGTGCAGTGCTTCACAATATGAGGGCAGACAGTACAATTACAATTCAATACAGTAGGAAATGGAGGGCCCTGCCTGTTAGAGCCTACAATCTAAAAGGGAGGGGAGGGATTTATATCCATGCAGTGTATATGTGTGTGTGTGTGTATATATCTATATATATCTATATATATATATATATATATATATATACACACAATATTGCCAAAAGTACTGGGATGCCTACCTTTACATGCACATGAACTTTAGTGGCATCCCAGTCTTAGTCCGTATGGTTCAATATTGCGTTGGACCACCCTTTGTAGCTATAATACCTTCAACTCTCCTTGGAAGGCTGTCCACAAGGTTTAGGTGTGTGTCTATTGGAATGTTTGACCATTCTTCCAGAAGTGCATTTGTGAGGTCAGGCACTGATGTCGGACGAGAAGGCCTGGCTCGCAGTCTCTGCTCTAATTCATCCCAAAGGTGTTCTATCGGGTTGAGGTCAGGACTTTGTGCAGGCCAGTCAAGTTCTCCCACACCAAACTCATTAATCTCCCACCAAACTGTACACTTGGCACAATGCAATCAGGCAAGTACTGTTCTCTTGGCAACCGCCAAACCCAGATACGTCCATCAGATTGCCAGACAGAGAAACGTGTTTTTTCACTCCAGAGAATACGTCTCCATTGCTCTAAAGTCCAGTCCAGTCCGTGCATTACACCACTGCATCTGACGCTTTGCATTGGACTTGGTGATGTAAGGCTTGAATGCAGCTGCTCGGCCATGGAAACCCATTCCATGAAGCTCTCTACACACTGTTGTTGTGCTAATCTGAAGGCCACACAAAGTTTGTAAGTCTTTAGCTATTGACTCTGCGACTTCTGCGCACTGTGCGCTTCATTATGCGCGGACCTTGCTCTGTCATTTTACGTAGCCTACCACTTTGTGGATGAGTTGCTGTTGTTCCCAGTTGCTTCCACTTTATTATAATACCACTAACAGTTGACTGTGGAATATTTAGTAACGAAATTTCACAGATGGACTTATTGCACAGGTGGCAGCCTATCACCGTACCACACTTGAATTCACTGAGCTCCCAAGAGAGACCCATTCTTTCACAAATGTTTTTAGAAGCAGTCTGCATACCTAGGTGCTTCATTTTATACACCTGTGACCATGGAGGTGATTGGAACATTGAATCCAATGACTTGGAGGGGTGTTCCAATACTTTTGGCAATATAGTATATGCTAGTGCCATCAGGGGAACAGCTTTATGGTAAACTGGACTAAATTGGTCAACTTGTCTGGTCTGCATATCTATTTATTTATGGTTTCAAAAGGTATGCACGGGGCAGGTAAGCCATTGCCATCCTGCCTAACTTCTATAAATAACTGGCACCCTTCTAAAAAAGTTGATTAACATGGTCGAACCATAAAAAGGCAGCAGCACCAAGAATGGACAAAGAAACAAGTTCACACCTCTCTATCAGAGATCACAAAGTGGGTCATACCAAGAGAGAAGAGCAAGCCAAAACTCTTGTGCATATAGAAAAGAGTGGACAACTTCCTAATAGATTTCACAAAGTGGGTCATACCAGACAGCAGCAAGCCAGAAAGCCAAAAAGAAATCAATTTACATCTTTCCAGAGTTGTACACAAAACGTGTAATTATAAGAGAGAGAGCAACAAGTCAGAAAGCAAAGCCAAATCTAAGAAAGCTTTCTTTACAAAAGAGAGTGCATTGCTGATCATTGTGCCAACTTGTCATCTATAGAAAATTTTCAGTGATAATGTTAAATGATATACTCATGCATAACTAAAAATCATAGCACCTTAAATAAATGTTTGATGGGCTCCAGTACAGAAGATTCTAAAAGCACCCTGAAGAATGAAAAAAAATGTTTCTTGCTTGGTTTTTACAAAACAAGTAAGACATTATAAAATAGTTTAAATGTATACATTGCCCCCATCTTGTACTTTGTACATTATAAATCATACATTCTCTGATTTATACATAGCCCTCATCTTGTACCTTGTACATTATAATCCATACATTCCCTTACCAATGTATTTTTTGTGGCTTTGGCTGGTTTAAATAATGAAGGGTTTATGTGAATGTTTCTGTGACTTTTTATATATATAAGAATGTGTGAGCCAACCTAGGTTTGGTTTGTGGGCTGTTTGTTGAACCCATCATAGAATCCTAAAATTGCAAACTTTAATCTAAACCATTGAAGTCTATAGGGGGTACATCTTGATAAAAAAAACTTTGGAGAAAATGTTGCAATGCAAGCCAACATAAAGTTTTAGAAAAATATGTACAGTAGGAAAATGGTTCTCCATTTCATGCAAATTCAGAGGTGACATAAGAAAAACACCAATACTTTCAATTACTTGCTTGGGAAATTCCTAGCAGCTGTTAGTGTTCTTACGGAACAGTAAGATTATCAGACAGCGTCAGCAACACATTATTCTGGCATTACATAATTTCCATGTGTAATTGATTTGTTTACCTTTACATTATTGGTTAGCTTAAACACAGCAGCACCCCAATCTGATTCATTTCAAAATAGAAAAGATGGCTTTTCTAGATAGTTTAAGCTGTGACATCTGATTTCTATGCAGTGGTAATATGTCTGAAATGAATGGCAGTAGAAGCCATGACATATCTAAAAGCTATAGGAAAGTGTACTCTTAAAAAAATAAAGTTAAACCCGCTGACTTCATACCAACTGAACAGTGGCAAAACCATTTCAGAGTCTAACTTGAGAGCTTCTTTTTTCACATCACCACATCATATAGTCTTAGAAGTTTGAAAAAAAAATAATTAAAATATAAAAAATGATAACCCCTTAATCCCCTCCCATCCTTTTATTCAAGACAGCAACAAGCCAGAAATCCCAAAATGTTCAAAATATAGACTTCGGTTATGTGTTTCTCAGAGATTGTCTAGTGTCAGAACAATACACAAGCACATGACTAGGCAACAAATAGAATGAGCTCTGTAGTGTGTGTCTGTTACAATGTATCTGCTGCCGATAGCACTTCTGTAGTGTACAGGCTCTGACTGCAGCAGATCATCTGTGGCAAAACCATTTCCATGAGGAAACACATGACTCTATAACAAGTTGGCAGTAAAAGACGTGCACTCCACCTCCTCAAGGGGAAAATAGCAGCCATTTTTTTAGTGCTGCTAATGTGTCCTTCTCAAGGATGTATAACAGACACTTTTTGTGGCCTACTAATGTGTTCTTTTCCTCCTCCTCTCTCTATAGGCAGATGCAGTCTACTTTCTCCACTGCAAGTGGCATTCAACTATAGCGGCACAGTAGAGGGAGAGGAAGTCAAGAGGAACAATGCTTTTCTATGATTTCCTGGTTGGGAAGCTATCAGGTTAGATGCTGATGCCCCATGTGACCCTGGTGGCCATCTTGAGTTAGGCATAGCCTATTTAGTACCCTGGCTCCCAGGTTTGGTGCACATGTTGAAGGTAGGTAGTATAGGAACAGGTTACCCGTCTGACAGGGAAAGTGAGTAGTGGCAGAGGAAGGTTACAGATGAGTAGGGATACAATATCCTTTCTGGAATCCTTCCATTTGGGTACAGACTGGCCAGGCTGAATTTCACCCTCTGAGACAGATGCTGTCAGTGCGTCTTAGCCCTGCTCCTTTCTAAATTGCCGTTGCAACCTGTGAGTGTTCCCACCAGGCTGTTTGTAAAGTTGAATAACAAAAAATGAACGGTGTACCCTTTAAATAATTCCCCAATTGCACCTAAACACTTTTCACCCCAAAAAGTGTATCATCCAAATATAAATATATATATATATATATATATATATATATATATATATATATATATATATATATATAAAGTGCTAATATACTAAATAACACTAATAAATAAATAAATAAATACTACTGTCCAAAAATTATATTGTCCACAATAGAAAATAAAATATAAATCAAATAAAATAAAACAGAATAGACAAAAATCCTCCAGAAAGACAGTCCGCAAAAAGGCTTCCAGCTGAATGTAGATCCAGTGTTTATGGACATCGAACCTCAAAAAAAGAGAGAACTCACATAGTGTGATACCATAAAAACGCATAAGGTAATATCAACATCACTGCAAAACGCATGTGAATCACACTAAACCACACGTGGTGACTCATGCAGGTGAGTATAATGTGAGCTGTGCCAACCGCTATAAACACTCTCATGCAGTGTGCAAACCATGTAAACACGTGTCCACTTCTAAGTGTAAGGATAAAACACCCTTACCAGAACATGGATATAACAAGCATGTAAGTCCCAATCCAAAAATGGCTTTTCAAACTTAGCAAGTGGGAAATTCCTCCTCCGTTACCATATAGATTCCCTCCAAAGCTGAGCAGATTATACTGATAAAGTTCATGTAAAAACTCATCCGGTCATGTTCTCAATGACTCCGGATAATGCCACCGCAAACAGCAATAGGAAGTTCTTCAATACCACATAAATTTTATTGCATAAATGTCACATCATATTAAAATTATGAACAGGCCCTCCATAGATCCTCAGAAACACTCCTCCTGTGTCTGTGAATGGAATTTCCAGGATCCAAGATGGCCGACTGGCAACTTCCTGTTACTCAACATGTCTTGACGTCACTTCCCTTTGACATGTTTCGTCACCTGACTTATTCATAAAGGGTAAGGCCTTACATGCGTTTTGCAGTGATGTTGATATTACCTTATGCGTTTTTATGGTATCACACTATGTGAGTTCTCTCTCTTTTTTTGAGATTCGATCTCCATAATCACTGGATCTACATTCGGCTGGAAGCCTTTTTGCGGACTGTCTTTCTGGAGGATTTTTGTCTATTCTGTTTTATTTTATTTGATTTATATTTTATTTTCTATTGTGGACAATATAATTTTTGGACAGTAGTATTTATTTATTTATTAGTGTTATTTAGTATATTAGCACTTTATATATATATATATATTTGTTTGTAAAGTTGAACTTTGGTGTTAATACAGGTTCTGTTACTGCAACTGGACTCTGTATATTTACTGCCGCCGCACCAGACTGCTCCTCCCAACATTTCTAGTAATGGGAGCATAACAGCCATTATTATTATTTGCCCCTTGCATCTTTGCACTGAAATCCCACCCAGGTAGTGTAGTGGAAGTTTCTCTTCCTCCTCAAGGGTACATATGAACCACTTTTTATGGACTTGTAATATGGCCTTTTCCTTCTCTTCCTCCTCAAGGGGGAATATGTAGGCATATCTGCAGCGAGAAAACCTAAGAGCATAAACTGGCCACCCTCCCACTAGTTTGTTTTGACACCTGTCCCTGATACATGTTCCACATGGATACTTGTGCAGTACAATTCAGCTTACAAAGAGCTTCTTTTTCCTCCCATTTACAATATCTGCTATTACATTTCATCAACTCTCTTTGTTAAAAAGCAAAGTCTGCAAGGCCTAAAGTGAGAGGCAGAGGTTCTTGTAGTTTTTGTTTTTTAAACTGCATTCAGTATGTTAAGATTTATTTTGTGCTCATGTATCCATTTAAATGCTGAATTTGTAATTTTAGTATCTATCTATCTATCTATCTATCTATCTATCTATCTATCTATCTATCTATCTATCTATCTATCTAATAGCTTCCTTGCATTATAAGGCATTTAGCTGAGACACTGGCCCTTCAAAGGTGATGGCTGCAAGGAATCCAACCTTGTAGGTAAGAGTAGAGACAGGAATGCCTCTAATGTAGAAAAAGGACACATTTTGAAGCACAGAGAGAATGAGTTAAGTACTTCTTATTCAAAGAGTCAGAGGCCGTTGGTCTTTGAAAGAAACATAATCTTTGATAGTGCTGAAATTCAAACACTAGTCCTGATTCACCCATTTTCCCACCCGCCAATATGATTTTTATGATTTTGTTTTATGATTACAGATTCACTTTTTTATTCATTGTAATTTTTTTTTCTTTTTTAGGTATGTTTTACTTGTAAGGAATTTGTGACTGAGAAGCTGTGTTCTTATTTTTTTTTATACATACAAATCTAATTATATTAATATAAATAAAATCAAATAAAAATGCATAATTTCAGTGCAAAAATTCAGAGAAAACTGTCAGAAATATTGTACAGACTTACTCCACAGTCATACCTCTAACTAATGCCAGATTTTGCAAGGCTGTTCTGGGATTTTAACAAAATCCTGGCATCCAATCATATGGGGTTATGTGCTCCTGGGGCCAGATCCTGGAAAACTCATTCCTGCACCAAAATTAAGATACATGGAGAAAGCGATGGAAGTGCTTCACATTAGACCAAAGCAATAACTGCCATTACAGGGATTGCCACTGTCATCTAGGTCCTGTGCTTATTTGCTGCCCTACTGCATAGTAACCACAAGAGTGGCCCAGTTCAGCCAGCCATGATTCAAAAAATGCCTTGCATTTTACTCAATGAATGCAATGTGTTCTCTGGTTGAATGAGGTGGTGAGAAGGGGTGGTGACAGCACAAAACAATGGTGCGGGACCACCCCTAAAATTCTGCTATGGGTTTTATGGGAAACCCCATGCAAAACAAAACAAGAAAACAATTGTTAGGTTCCCCAAATTCAATACCAGACCCTTACCCTGCAGCCTGGTTAATCAGGAAGGGGGGACTAAGTACCCCTTACTCATTCATATAAGGTGGCTAATATTTGGGTGCACCCACAACCAATGGGAACAAGGTGCTTTACCAGGGGGTCCTCCCTGACAAAGTACCCCTCCCCATGTTGAGGAAATGTAATCTTGTATGGTTTAGGAAGTTGGAGTAATATGGGGTGGTTCTAATAGTGGAAACCCCACTAATAATGGCGGGTATGCACAGAGATCTTCCCCTCCCAGGGGCAGATGTACAAGAATACATTTGTGCCCCTTACCCACCCACACAAAGGGTTAAGAGTAAGCACCAACACCGTGAAATGCTTTAATTGAAATAAAATACACACAAGGAGTTTTGACAGACCATTTGTTATATGCTACTACATTCAGGTGGTTTGACATTGGTAAAAACTTTTGCTAGGTCTGCCTATAGAACATACCCATATACTCCCGCCCACTCTGTGAGGTTCCAGTTTTTTTTTTTTAGCAAGTAAGAAGTGATCAAGATACAAAGGAGAGGGACCTGGTTCCCGTACTGTACTTCAAGATAAGGATTACAGGTAAGTCAAAATTGCTACTTTCTTAATCATATAGTGGGAAAGTGGGACTATGAACATAGGCATCTTGAATGTCCACTGAAGCAAGAAATTCCTCTTGTCTGAGGGAGGCAATGACAGATGTTGCATATTCCATCCAGAATTTTGGAACACAAAGAAATTTGTTTAATGATTTTAAGTCCAGTATTGTGTGGATGCCTCCATTTGATTTTAGGACTGTGAATATGTTTGCACGGAAGCCATAAAGCCACTCTTTTGAACAGACTGGTGCATCACTTTCTTTGAGAAGAAGTAGGAGACTTAGACTTTTTCTTGTGGGGTTGGAGTTTTTTTCCCCCAGTAACTTTCTTTATGAATTTGTCAAGGGATTTCCCAAAGGGACATTCGCCATCAAATGCCATGACAAGCATGTTCAGCAGATCAATCTTTTAGCCACAAAATCCTGCGCATATGCACAGTGATAAAGGAGACTCTTGAGACTTGTCAAATGACATTAAGAGCATCAACACAAAACAATAGGGCATAAGTTGTAATTGTTCTAGGAGAGCAGGGTCTTTAAAAAAGATGTTGTTGGTCTCTGTTCATGTGTCTTGACCAGTTGGAAATAATCTGGCAAATAGACATGGCAGCAATTGGGGAAACATCCTCAATATGAACTGTATGGTGTTTATTGAGAACAGAAATTAATTCACTACCAGAATAGACCATTTCTTTTACCAACCTTTATTAGGAGGAGTATAAAGCTTTTTAGGGCTTCACCTTCCATAGACTCATGTGAGGTTTGCCAGTAAATATGGGGCAAAGCCAGATCTAACCAAACCCAGCTTAACTCATCCTTACTCTCTGTGCTGTAATATATCATATGTATATAAAGTAGAATATTCAATGCCACAACACATAACTCTAAAAGATGTACAGGTGTAATTTTTATACTACTATCCGGCACAGACTATAATGTCAGACTAACTAATACTTAGCACTTGTTATGTGGCAGGGATTAATTTCTTTTAATTACACTGTTGCTGCATTAAGTATTGACAATTTCAATATCTGGATCAACACTGCATTATGTAAGCCCTGACAGCCCAGGAAAATGTTAATACTTGTGCACCTACACTCACTGGACACTATTAGGTACACCTGTTTAATTGCTTGGTAACCTCAAATTGCTAATCAGCCAATCACATGGCAGCAACTCAATGCATTTAGGCATCTAGATGTGGTGAAGACTATTTGCAGAAGTATCATACCGAGCATCAGAATGGGGAAGAAATGGGATTTAAGTGACTTTGAATGTGGCATGGTTGTTGGCTGGTCTGGGTATTTCAAAAACTGCTGATCTACTGGGGTTTTCATGCACAACCATCTCTAAGGTTTACAGAGAATGGTCTGAAAAATAGGTAATATCCAGTGAGTGGCAGATGTGTGGATGAAAATGCCTTGTTGATGTTAGAGGTCAGAGGAGAATGGACAGACTGATTTGAGATGATAGAAAGGCAACATTAACTCAAATAAACACTTATTACAACCAAGGTATGCAGAATAACATCTCTGAAAGCACAACATGTCATACCTAGAAACTGATGGGCTAGAGCAGCAGAAGACCACACCGGGTAGCAAGGTGTACCTAATAAATTGGCCGGTGAGTGTATATACCATAGGTTATGTTTAGTGTTCTAGGTTTCTGTGCACATGTTGTTAGTAATATACTGAGATGACTCATTAATTTTCAGCAGTGGAAACCTGGTACTGGAGGTCTGGCCAATAATATTGAATATGAAGAATAAATATAAAGCTTTAACACTTTAGGCTACCCGATTTATCATAACGTGTATTTCTTAAACTAACCCTTAAACTTTCCTACCCTTCTAACTTAACAATTAAAGTGGTTCTAGGCAGGTTTTTTTACACCAATGCATTCTTTGCATTAAGGTTAAATAAATTCTGTGTGCAGCTTCCCCTCAGCCCTCCTTATACTTACCAGAGCTCCATCTCAATCCAGAAATGTGCATAAGAGCCTCGGCTATCCTGGGTCTCTTCACTCACACAGTAGTGGAAGCTATTGGCTCCTGCTGCTGTCAATCACAGCCAGTGAGCCAATGAGGAGAGAGTGGAGAGGAAGGCTAAGCCATGCTCTGTGTGTGAATGGACATGTCCATTCACAGGAGTGCAGCTTGGGAGAGAGCCTGCTCAGGTCCCCCCATAGGAAAAGGCTTGCTGTTGGGGGCACTTGGCAGGGGGGAGGAGCCAGGATCAAAGATGGGTGACCCAAAAAGAAGAGGCTCAAGACTGCTCTATGCACAAAGCAAGTGAGGATCACTTTAAGTATGAACTCCAGGGTCCAAAGGATTTGAGAGGTCTGGCATTGCTAGACTTCAATTTATGCTACTTGGCTTCAGAGACTTTTTTTTTTTATTCCAAAAAAGTTTTATTGAAGTAAGAAAGACAAAACAGATCATAGACAGATACGGATCGCAGTCCGTGCACATCTTCATATATGTTCTCCCGTATCGCAGACGGGAATAGGACGTTAGAATAGATTTTAGAGCAACATGCATCCAATTCCCACAATAAAGCATATGCAAAAAGTATAACCATAGTAATAATATTTACCATCTGTAATGTTCGATAAATATGGTATACAGTAGTCTCTATGTAGAGAGAGCTCAAGCAGCAAGACTATGAGGCGCAAGACAAACGAATTATCTCAAGGCACATATGTCTGCTATATCCGTATCCAAAAATCGTGGGTTAATTTTCTAAAGTATTATCACACTTGTACATCTAGAAGTGTTCTGATCCTTGTAAATAATATTGCTATTTAGAATATGAGAAAAAGGGTTGCTAAAACGAGAAAGAAAATAAAAGAAAGAGACTCGAGTGGAAATGGAAAAGGAGTATGGGAAGTAATATCAGAGTGAGGAGGAGTGGGATAAGGAAGACATATAAATAGGGGGGGAGAGAGAAAAAAAAAAAAAAAAAAAAAAAAAAAAAAAAGGGGGGGGGGGGGGGGAGTTGGGGATTAGAATTAAATAAGTATAACTAAACCAATCACATCACATAGTATCGGCCTGGTTATAACAGATGCTGTCTTAAATTAAGGTTATAATCTCTTTAAAGTCCAGTAAAGGAATTATTCCTGGGGTGAAAGTTCTAGAGGTTCTCCAGTTTACCAAATCTGCTCGCTCATTCCTTCATTAAGCCATGATAAGTCTCAGTAGATAGGAAGTGAGTCCAACATGCCCATGTCTTCCTGAATCGCTCGGGGTGTTCTTTCGCCACTGAGATCAGCTCCTCCATTTCCGCGATCTTATTGATCCTAAGAATCCACTCTCGCATGGTGGGAATATGGTCTGATCGCCAATGAACAGGAATACACTGTTTTGCCGCATTTATCATGTGTAAAGCAAGCGACTTACGATAGGTCTTCACAGGAAGAGAGGAATGATGGAGTAGACATTGTGCTGGGGTAAAGTCTAGGGCGTATGTAGTGACTTGTGCGATTATGTCCAAAACATTTCTCCAGAAGGGCTGCAGTTGCGGGCACTCCCACCATATATGCAAAAGAGTGCCTGTTGCCTGGCAACCTCTCCAGCATAAGTTAGGAACACTAGGATCAAATTTATGAAGCACAGATGGAACTCTGTACCACCTGGAAAATACTTTGTAGTTGCCTTCTTGTGTAGAAACACACATGGAACCTTTATGTATGTGATCATAAATCCGGTCCCAGTCCTCTGGAGAGAGTGGGATTTGTAGATCACGTTGCCAGGCTATACAAGCCCTCTGCAAATGAGAGGTATTGGAACTTTCCAAAAAAGAATATATCTTAGATATTACATGCCGCTGAGGGGAGTCTGTAAAGCAGAGCTTCTCAAATGCAGTAAGCGATCTTGACAAATCCTGTAAATGTGGGGAGTTACGCAAAAAGTGGTGTAATTGTCTATACATCCAAGGCGTTAGAGTGATGGAGGGCCACGCCCGAGTAATGTCTTCGCTAGATAAGAGCTTAGAATCTTTGAAGAGTTGACGTACTGTCAGGTTATCATCACGGTTATACCCAGCGAGAAATGTTGGAGACATCCCTGGAACAAAGTCTGGATTCATTTTGATCGGAGTGAAAGGGCTCGGAGAGGAAGAAAGTTCTTTTTTCTGGAATAATTGTGAGCTACAGCGTAATGTGGGACCTATAAGTGGATGACTCCGAAACTCAGAAGGGACGTGGGAAGTTTTCAGCCATGGGGAGGTAGAAAGAGGCGTCTGAGAAAAATCAGCCTCCAAACCAACCCAGACCTTAGGAATGTGATTCGTGGTCCAGTCTACTAACCTGGCTAGGTGGCAAGCCCTGTAATAACGGTTAATATCTGGTAATCCAATACCTCCATTCTGCTTGGGCATAGTGAGTTGGGCATAGCTAATTCTTGGACGTTTATTATACCACAGAAAGGAGGAGCAGAGCGTTTTATACGATTGAAAGAACGAATTTGGCAATTGAATTGGTATTGTCTGTAGTAAATATAATATTCTGGGGAGCACGTTCATCTTAAGAATTGCTGCTCTACCAAACCACGAGAACCAAGGTTTGTTCCATGTCTGGAGGTCTTTGGAGATGTTACGTAAGAGGGGAAGAAAATTTTTTGTATACAGTTCTGTAAGATGGGATGGTAGTTGGATACCTAAGTAAGTGATAGCTTCACGTTGCCAGGTAAAGGGAAAATTTAGTGCTTCAGAGACTTATCATATTTTCCACTGGGTCATTGCTGGAGCCCACCATGATATGTACCTTATGGCACCTGACAGTACTACCCCTACCCTAGACCCTTTTGCTAATTTTAATTGTGAGTTTGGGTACACAGGCCTACAGTCTTCCAAACTGATATTGACTCAGTGTCTTAAGCTATGGGACATAGCTATGTCCAAACTACCGTAAGTATTTTGAGGGTTAATAGTCACACTCCACTTTGGCAGAATTGATTTTTGCTTGGGCTTTATATGGTGCCTTATCCTCAGCTCTGGTGTAGACATGGTATCACTTGTTTAGCTCAGATCTTAACTGGTGGGCAACTCAAATCCTTTTTCTTGATTCTAAAAGAGGAATTTAATTTGACAGATTCTGTTTTTTCTGATACTTTCAGCTTAGACATGCAGTCACCAGGCAATTTGGGCATGTATTACTTATACTTGCAGATAATCTTTTGACTGCTGCTATGGTTAGAGCTCCTCCCAAACCAAAGATTTTGACTCTGTTTAAGAATCTGATCTATGACCACAGAGGTTACCCAAATATTTTCAGAAAACCTGGGGTATGTGGCAGAATTTTCTACTTGCTGTCCGTTAACTGTAGATTCTAGTTGATTTTGAAAAGTGACTCTAATGTGTTTAGGACTGATGTACTCTGGCTGCATTGTGATATACTCATTTGTGGTCTCTCATATCTAAGAGTACCATTATTTTTGGGAAGGCAAACATGTTGGCAGGTGTTAGTGCCCTTTAATTGCTCCTTCTTTAGTGTTGTAGTGGGTGGAATTAGTGCCCCTTTATAAGACAGCTAAAGGTGTGACCCATTGCACACAGGGTATGGAAGCAGGACAGCCCTGATCAGCAAAGAAGTAGTGCTGTGCTGGAGCTGAAATAGAGGGAACTCTACAGGACTGAACTGCCAGGGTGGCGTGTGAGGATATTTGGAAAGCAGACAGAGAAACCTTGACCCCCTTGACCCTCACCTAGCAGGTCCCATGGCTTGGTTTAGAATGTCCGCTGGGCCTGTGGAGGATTTCCCTTGAGCAAGAGGAAGGTACACCTTGTGTGAGTAACACCTGTGATAAGAGACTGTAACATCCAGGGAAGATGGCTGTATCTGATTTGTGAGACTTTAAAGTGTTCTGCATTTGTGGGACCACTGTATGAAAAGTTATGAGATGGAGGGAAGTGTTCTGCACTGTGGTCTTCTGTCAGTAAGTCATATACTGCTAAATGTACAGAAAATTGCCTGTGAACTTAAGAATTGTGCTGGAGGGATGCTATGCAGCAAAACATTGAAAAGCCTTTTGAATTGGTCATTTCTTTATTCTCTGTAATAAGCTTTAGACCAGGAATGTGATGAGGTGGGCTTAAAATAACAGGTAGATGACTAACCTACCCAAGAAGTGGGATGGGTCCAGAGTCAACAGAGTGGGAACCAATGAGAGGGACCCTTACTGACAGTTTGGTTCAGGTTTTCATAAATTTTCAACTGATTATAATCTAATTAACTGTTCCTGGGAACAGTTTGTGATTAGGTATCCCATTTCATTTATATTCAGCAATTTGATAGCTTGCAAGTTGTCTATGTCAGTGGTTCCCAACCTTAGTCCTCAAGTATCCCCAGGAGGTCATGTTCCTGGTTCAAGTTCTCTAAATCATTGTCATGAGCTTGGTATTTATGACAGCTATTTTATCTGTGTGAAGTTCCTCAACCATGGCCTGTTGGGGGTACTTGAGGTCTGAGGTTGGGAATAACTTGTCTATGAAATACATTTTTTCTCTGTATGCTATATACAGGGGTTGAACCAAAAAAATGGAAACATTACATAATTTGCAGGTGTGAAAGTGACATGTCTTACTTTGAAAGTGGAAGTGATGTAACACAACTGCTGCAAAATTGACTGCAAAGTTCAATCTCAGTTTTCATAGGTCTGAGATTGAGCTCTGCAGTCACTTTTGCAGCAGTTGTTTTCTTATTCCAGGTCACAATCCTGTGCAATGTCTTTTTGTTTCTTTCGGTAATTTTACCATGTTGACCGTGCTTATGCTTATCAGGTGACTTTTTTTTAGAAACTGTATATTCCCTCATAACCTTTGATACTGTACCTCGAGACTTGACAAATAAATTGGTAACTTCAGTCACAGGGGGACCAGCTAAGCAGACACCAACAGTTTGGCCTCTTTGAATCTCAGTAAGCTCTCCGTATTCCTAGCAGCGCAGACAAAGAATGATGAAAGTGAGTCTTTCCACGTGTTAGCTAGGTGTCTCATCGCACAGCAGAAGTAAAAGAATGTTACATCACTTCCGCTTTCAATGCAAAACATGTCACTTTCACGCTTGCAAATCATGTAGTGTTTCCATTTTTTTTACTAACCCCTGTATATATCCCTTTGATTAAATATGTACAACATAGGTGTATGTCAGTACATTGTCAGTACTTGCTTTGATATTTTATGCTCTTCTTAATACTAATATTGTCAGGGGAAAAGATGAGGAATTTTTCCGACTATCGCATTCTGTCCATAATGTAGCCGCTTTCTTGTGAATCTCTTTTCACAATTTCTTTGTTGGTATGAAAAGACGAGGAAGCCCGGGCAAATGTGCCAATGCACCATATGGCCACGCCAATTCGCGCAAAGAAGTGCGCATAGGCGGGCGGCACATAATCTCGCATTCCTGTGCACAAAAATGCACCAGCACACGCAGGATGCAATAATTGCTGACACTCAGTGGCCTTTATAACAGGGACGGACTGACCATTCGAGCACTCGGGCACTGCCCGAGGGCCCGGGGTCAGTAGGGGGCCCCATGAAAGGCCCCTGGTACCTTTTATAGGCTTTTTTGGCTGTGCTTTGAGTGTGGGCAAGGAAACAGGGGCCCCATGATCCCCTATTGCCCAGGGGCCCCATGAGTTGTCAGTCCGCCCCTGCTTTATAAGGACTGCAGCTCTGCTCAGTGATTGCTGGACTATTGTGAAACCCTCCTGTTCCTGTGTTCCTAAGTTTACTGCTGATTACCCATTACCAACCCGGCTTGATCCTGACCTTGTTCCTGTCTGCTGCTCTGTGTTTGACCCCGGCTTGCTCCTGACCTTGCTTCTGTCTGCTGCTGCTCTGTGTATGACCCTGGCTTGATCCTGACCTTGCTTCTGTCTGCTGCTACTCTGTGCATGACCCCGGCTTGATCCTGACCTTGCTCCTGTCTGCTGCTACTCTGTGTGTGAGCCCGGCTTGATCCTGACATTGCTCTTGTCTGCTGTTCCATACTGATCCTGGCTCTGGGTTCTGACTACTCTACCCATCCTCCGGGATCCACGTGTTCTCTGGAGAAACTCCTCCTGCAATCTGTGCTTCTTTGGGAACTGCACCTCCTGTTTCTAGCTCCAGGGGCGCACTACACTTAGCCGTAAGGGGAACCCTCTCTCTATTGCAGCCTCCGGTCAGGTACGTGACAAACTGTTTAAGATTTTAGAATAAGGATAAGTTCAGAGGAAGTGTCATATCTACGCCCACTGTTAATGTTACATGCCCTGATTTTGTCTAGGAGAAGGTTAAAAATAGATTTACTTAGCTTAACCCTCAATACGGCAGTATTGGTCCCTCAAGGATGGTTCTTGTTGGCGTTCCATTCTTTGGTCGCACTTGGACATCATCATGTACAAAGCAGAGTCAGCAGGACGGCAAGTTGAATGCTGTGGGCCCACCCACAACCTAGAGCATCTGGCAGAAGAGGAGACCACTGGCTGCTGGTTGAGCAAGGGTTAAGGTTAGAAAAATTTCTCACAAAAAGACCATTAAACCATTGCAGTGTGGGGGGAGATCCACTGTAAGGCTAGCTGTGCAAACAAATATTTTATATGAGTATATTGCAGCTGGTAAACTGCAATATGTTAAATTTTTGTTCTGGTGTTTAAATATACTTTAATTCTTCGTAGTAAGCGATAACTCTTGAGAGTTGACAGCAACAGATTCCAAATGCAAATAGCACACTTGAAATGAACTCTGGACCTTTTATCTGCTCATTGCAATTAGGATAATGAGGGAATAACACACATCTGGCCATGGAACAGCTGAGAAGCCAATTGTCCCATTACGTTTGGTCCCTTAACAAGTGGGAGGCACATATGCAAACTGTTGTAATTCCTACACCGTTCACCTGATTTGGATGTAAATACCCTCAAATTAAAGCTGACAGTCTGCAGTTAAAGCACATCTTGTTCGTTTCATTTCAAATCCATTGTGGTGGTGTATAGAGCCAAAAATGTTATGATTGTGTTGATGTCCCAATATTTATGGACCTGACTGTAACTTACCTGTAATAAAGTATGTCCCATGTCCCACAAACTGACGGTTGCTGAAGTAATCTTGTCCTGTGATGCCCAGCTCTCCTCACAGCTCTGAACTTTTGGGTTAATAGGGGTTAATAGCATTGGGTCTAACATTGCAATGCTGTTCAGAAGCTCTCAAAGATGGCCCACCCCCTTCCTCCCCTCTCCTCTACTGAAAAGTCACTGAATTTAACTGGGTATGTGAGTAGAGGGGCAGATGAATGACCAAATCCTTTCCCCCACTCACATACTGTGTTACAGTAATAAAAATCAATGAATGGACAATGAAGCAGAGGAGGGGAGGGGGCAGGCCATTGTTGAGGGCTTATAACCTGCATTGAAATGTTAAACACAAAGCACCAGAAATTCAGAGCCATGAAGAGGATTGGGCATCAAAGGACAAAAGATTTCTTTAGGAACCAGTCTACAGGATGAGGAGTATTCTTCCTGTGACTGCAGTTGCTTGTTTTTACTGCAGTGAATCTTTGTTTACCTGTTATCTTCTTTTAACCCAAATCTGTCATTGAGTTCAGGTACTATCCTCTCCAAAGGTAGAAGAACCCAATCA
>NW_028320673.1:0-48861 GCF_062004578.1 Staurois parvus
TCCCCACTGCAAGGAGGGCATTCTCCACACCAACCACCAATGTAAGAAGGGCAGTCTTCCCACTGACTACCAATGTAAGGGGGGCACTATTCCAACTGACCAACAGGGTAAAGGAGGGCATTCTTCCTACTAACCACCACTGCAAGAAAAGTATGATCCCCTTGTAGTAGCAGCTTTGCAGACTTAGAAGCTCAAAACATGGGGACCCCACCTCTGGTTTTTGAGGCCAGACATTCTCAACCCTTGTTTCATGAAACCATAGGGTTCCTCCAGAGGTTGCTTGAACTGTGGCTGATTGACATTGCAGTTGATGGTGACTCCATGGTTCTAGGGTCAATGCCATGTGGCAGAGCCAGTTGCATGAGCCCAATTATCTTTTTAGCTATTTGTAAGGGTAGTTTGCCCACCAGTGTAAGGAGGGGATTCCTCCTGCGGACCTCCACCGTAAAAGGAGGAAGCTTTTAACTGACCAACACTACAAGGAGGACATTCTGCCCACAAACCACCAATGTGAAAGGGATGTTCTTAACACTGACTACCAATGTAAGGAGGCATTCTTCCTACTGACCAACAAGTTAAAGAGGGCATTCTTCCTACTGACCAACAAGGTAAAGAGGGCTTTCTTACTACTAACCACAACTGTAAGATGAGTGTGATCTCCTTGTTGTAGCAGGTTTGCAGACTCAAGAGCACAAATCTTGGAGACCTCATTACTGGTTTCTCAAGGCCAACCATTCTCAACCCATGTTTCATGGAACCATAGGGTTCCACCAGAGGTTGCTTGAACTGTGGTTGATTGACATTGCAGTTGATGGTGCCTCCATGGTTCTAGGGTCAATGCCATGTGGCAGAGCCAGTTGCATGAGCCCAATTATCTTTTTAGCTATCTGTAAGGGTGGTTTGCCCACCAGTGTAAGGAGAGGATTCCTCCACTGTAAAAGGAGGAAGCATTTTACTGACCAACACTGTGAGGAGGACATTCTGCTCAACAACCACCAATTAATTCTGGTGACCATCATCACCAATGTAAAAGGGACATTCTTCCCACTGACTACCAATGTAAGGGGGCATTCTTCCTACTGACCAACAAGGTAAAGAGGGCTTTCTTACTACTAACCACAACTGTAAGAAGAGTGTGATCTTCTTATTGTAGCAGGTTTGCAGACTCAGGAGCACTGTCATGGAGACCTCACCACTGGTTTCTCAAAGCCAACCATTCTCAACTCGTGTTTCATGGAATCATAGGGTTCCACCAGAGGTGGCTTGAACTGTGGTTGATTGACATTGCAGTTGATGGTGCCTCCATGGTTCTAGGGTCAATGCCATGTGGCAGAGCCAGTTGCATAAGCCCAATTATCTTTTTAGCTATCCGTAAGGGTGGTTTGCCTACCAGTGTAAGGAGGGGATTCCTCCTGCGGACCTCCACTGTAAAAGGAGGAAGCTTTTTACTGACTAATACTGCAAAGAGGACATTCTGCCCACCAATCATCAATGTAAGAGGGACATTCTTCCCACTGACCACCAATGTAAAGGGGAATTCTAACTACTGGCAACCAATGTAGAGGCTTTTTTTCCCACTGACTACCATAGAATTGATTTTGAGAGGGGTTCCCTCAGATCTGAAAATAATTCTAAAGGTTCCTTTGGGAAAAAACGTTCCTCTAGTTGTTAGGTGAACCTCAAGCCAAAACTTTCATTTTAGTTTGGAATGGTTAGGACCTCTGTTGGAAAAATTCAGCCTCCCAATTCATTCTGGTGACCATCATCAGCGATATAGAAGGTACTGAGAATTTTAAAAAGCTATAGTTTGTCCCCAGAACAGGAAGTTTGGGGAAATCTTCTAATAGGGTTACCAGTTCTTTCCTCTTGCAGTCACAAATAAAAATACAAAAGAATCTGCTGTAGGACACCTACGACCCCTGAAATTTTACCCTCCCCCCATCTTTGGAGCCCCCCACTGACCCCCATCCTCCTTGGCCTTCCAGGCCTTGCGCAGATGTAGACAGGAGGACGGACCTGGCGATGCCGCGCACAGCTGGGTAAACAACATTAATACATTTCAACACATCCTCCTGGAACAAGAAAAACAAAAACTCCTTCATCCCCTCCAGGAAAAAAAGATCTTTTTAATGCGTTATTTATTTCTAAGCAGAGTGTATTAGTAATGGCATGCTGCCTTTGAAGCTGCAGTCTCAGAACCGTTTTATCTCTACGCTATCGGCAGCAGCAATCTAGGTGACTGGCAAGGTTTTCATTGCCAGCTGTTGGAGCCAGATAGACGTTGTGGGAAAATAGAAGTGTCTACCTAACATGGAAGGGTTTGGTTGTCAGCTCCTCTGCCCAGAGCTGGCTGCAGCCATTGACCAGAGTGGGATGTTGGATCTTTAAGGACCCATTTACATCTGTGGGTTTGGTTGTGAGCTCCTCAGCCTTGAGTTGGTTCCAATCACGGAGCAGAGGGAGGTGATGGATCTTTAAGGACCCATTTACATCTGTGGGTTTGGTTGTGAGCTCCTCAGCCTTGAGTTGGTTCCAATCACTGACCAGAGGGAGGTGTTGGATCTTTAAGGACCCATTTACATCTATGGGTTTGATTGTGAGCTCCTCAGCCTAGAGCTGGTTCCAATCACTGACCAGAGGGAGGTGTTGGACCTTTAAGGACCCATTTACTTCTGTAGGTTTGATTGTGGGCTCCTCAGCCTAGAGTTGGTTCCAATCACTGACCAGAGGGAAGTGTTGGATCTTTAAGTACCAATTTACATCTATGGGTTTGATTGTGAGCTCCTCAGCCTAGAGCTGGTTCCAATCACTGACCAGGGGGAGGTGTTGGATCTTTAAGGACCCATTTACATCTGTGGGTTTTGTTGTGAGCTCCTCAGCCTTGAGTTGGTTCCAATCATGGACCAGAGGGAGGTGATGGATCTTTAAGGACCCATTTACATCTATGGGTTTGATTGTGAGCTTCTCAGCCTAGAGCTGGTTCCAATCACTGACCAGAGGGACGTGTTGGATCTTTAAGGACCCATTTACATCTGTGGGTTTGATTGTGACCTCCTCAGCCTAGAGTTGGTTCCAATCACTGACCAGAGGGAAGTGTTGGATCTTTAAGTACCAATTTACATCTATGGGTTTGATTGTGAGCTCCTCAGCCTAGAACTGGTTCCAATCACTGACCAGAGGGAGGTGTTGGATCTTTAAGGACCCATTTACATCTATGGGTTTGATTGTGAGCTCCTCAGCTTAGAGCTGGTTCCAATCACTGACCAGGGGGAGGTGTTGGATCTTTAAGGACCCATTTACATCAGTGGGTTTGGTTGTGAGCTCCTCAGCCTTGAGTTGGTTCCAATCACTGACCAGAGGGAGGTGTTGGATCTTTAAGGACCCATTTACTTCTGTGGGTTTGATTGTGGGCTCCTCAGCCTAGAGTTGTTTCCAATCACTGACCAGAGGGAGGTGTTGGATCTTTAAGGACCCATTTACTTCTGTGGGTTTGATTGTGGGCTCCTCAGCCTAGAGTTGTTTCCAATCACTGACCAGGGGGAGATGTTGGATCTTTAAGGACCCATTTACATCTGTGGGTTTCATTGTGAGCTCCTCAGCCTAGAGCTGGTTCAAATCACTGACCAGAGGGAAGTGTTGGACCTTTAAGGACCCATTTACTTCTGTGGGTTTGATTGTGAGCTCCTCAGCCTAGAGCTGGTTCCAATCACTGACCAGAGGGAGGTGTTGGATCTTTAAGGACCCATTTACTTCTGTGGGTTTGATTGTGGGCTCCTCAGCCTAGAGCTGGTTCCAATCACTGACCAGATATGGGTGTTGGATTGTTAAGGGCCTGTTTACAAAAATGCATTGGGGTAACATGAAAAGAATGGATTGTCAGCTGTTTGACCCAGAGCTGGTTACAGTCATTGGCCAGCGGAGAGTCTTGGTCCTTTACAGGCCCATTTAAATCTCTGTGTTTTGGTAACATGGATGGGTTTGATTGTCAGCTTCTCTGCCCAGAGTTGACTACAGTTATCAACTGGAGGGGGCAGTTGGATCTCAAAGGGTTCCTATACATCTATTGTATGTGTTGTGGCAACATGGTGGGTTTGATTGTCAGCTCCTCAGCCCAGAGCCGGCTCCAGTCACAGACCAGAGGTGGGTGTTGGATCCTTAAGGACCCATTTACATCCATGTGTTGCATGGAACAGTTTAATTGTCAGTTCTTTGGTCCCGAGTGGCCTCCAGTCACTGACCAGAGGGATCATTTACATTATATCCCGTGGGCTGCCCTAGGCAGCCTTGCCAATGCTGTTCTGATGCATTCACAAGGCAAATTGCCTCAAGTCCTGTACATTCATTTCACAGCACACATTGGTGTGTGCTGCAAAAAGTAGGACATGATGTACCTTTTTTCAACACCACATCGCAATGTGCTACCATATATAATGTTGAATGTGACAATGTCAATAAAGTTGAAAAAAAAAGAGAAAACTACAATGTGTCATTAAAACGCATTAGCTATGTTCATGATCAGGGGCGGACTGACCATTTGGAAACTCAGGCACTGCCCGAGGGCCCGGGGTCAGTAGGGGGCCCCATGAGATGCCCCTGGTACCTTTTTCATAGGCCTTTTTGAGTTTGGGCAAGGATCCAGGGTCCCCATGATCCCCTATTGCCCGGGGGCCCCATGAGTTGTCAGTCCACCCCTGTTCACGATGTAACACGCAAAACAAATGCGAGATACAGGCGTTAATGCATCGCAAAGGTGTAAATGGGAACCATCTATGGAACAAATCATAGAAAATTCTATATAAAGGAAATGTAATGGGGGCACATAATTCATTCTGGGGCAGCAGTGCTTTCAATTTCTTCCCCATGAACTCATCTCTGTTTTGCAACATTGAAATTCTATTAATTATAATATTATATTATTATTTTATGTATAATAGTATTAATAATAATTGTGTTTATTATTAGTAGTAATATATTATAATAATATTAATTACATTTTATAAGAATAATAACATTATGATATAATATTAAAAATAATAATAATTGGTAGTAGTAGTAGTATGTTATATTACATTTTAATTGCTTTTTATTACAATAATAACAATATAATATAATAATCATAATTATTATTATTATTTTTATTATTCTTAGTGTATAATAATAATAATATTATTATTATTATTATTATTATTCTTAGTGTATAATAATAATAATAATAACATTATTATTTTTATTATTATTATTAATAATAATAATATTAGTAGTAGTATATTATAATATATTATATTAGTAATTGCCTTTTATTGCTGTAATAAGAATATGATATAACAATAATAATACAAATTATTATTATTGTTTTCCTTATTATGATTATTATTATTATTAGTGGTAGTAGTAGTATATTATAATATTATGTTATTAATTGCATTTTATTACAATCAAAACATGATATAATAATAATAATAATATTAACAATATTATTACTATTATTGCTATTAATAATAATAATATTTAGTATTATTAATATTAATATTTAGTATTAGTAGGAGTAGTAGTAGTATATTATAATATATTATATTTTCATATTATTTATTGCATTATATTACAACAATAATAACAACACAATATAATAATAATAAAATATTATTATTATTATTATTATTAATGATTATTATTTATTACTATTATTTTTTATTATTATTATTACTATTAGTAATAGTAGTAGTATTATATTAGAATATAATATTATTATATTATTAATTACATTTTATAATAATAAAAATAACAACAAAATATAATAATTATTAGTAGTAGTACATTACATTAACATATCTAATATGATGTACGCTGGCTTACTATACAGCACTGTGCCCTTGCAGCACTCTTTATTAAAATAATCCCTGGTGAACCTGCCATGAAGATCCTTGTGAAGGCGCTAGCTGTTATCAGGTGACAATACATTCTGCTGATCTCCCAATTGTTTCTCTGTGTTGTCACCGTGTCACACAGGTTCCTGATGGAGACCATAATCAGCCACTTCAATTACACAGACAATGCCCACTGTTGTCACCATTAGGAAACCCGTCCTAAGAAATGCCATGCAGCTATCGCTAGAGAGCGTGTAGACAGGAAGTGGCTACAAAGAGGCTGCAGGGGATCCGCAGCAATGAGATGTAACAAAAGGTGAAAAAAAGAATTTTAATAAATAAATGGCAATTGTTTATGATACACAGAGCCAACCTCATGTCATCCAGTTGGGTATCACATCTACTTTAATATCGGAACCGCTATGTGTTGGAGGGGAGCGCAACATGGACTGCGGCGGGCTGCGCAGTGTGGCGTCTCGCAGTGACTAGATGAGATCTGGCAGTCTGTGGGGCCGGGGCCGTCTCGCCGCCTCCCCGGACCAGCTGCTGCTCTCCCCGGCTGTAGTCGGCTTGGACTGGAGGCTGAGGATGGGGTGACGGGATTCCTACCGGCTGCCAGTTTTAAATTTAATATTCTGAAGTCCTGTCCCTCGCATCAAACACAACCATCAAATCCCCCCGAAACAGGAGACGGAGCCCAGGGAACCCACGTCAGCCCGGGGCCCATATCACCACTCTATATACATGTATACCGAGCATACATATTTATAGAGAGAGAGAGATGGATAGATAGATAGATATAGATAGATAGATAGATAGATAGATAGATAGATAGATAGATAATAGATAGATAGATAGATAATAGATAGATAGATAGATAGATAGATAGATAGATAGATAATAGATAGATAGATAGATAGATAGATAGATAATAGATAGATAGATAATAGATAGATAGATAGATAGATAGATAGATAGATAGATAGATAGATAATAGATAGATAGATAGATAATAGATAGATAGATAGATAGATAGATAATAGATAGATAGATAGATAGATAGATAGATAATAGATAGATAGATAGATAGATAGATAGATAGATAGATAGATAGATAGATAGATAGATAATAGATAGATAATAGATAGATAGATAGATAATAGATAGATAATAGATAGATAATAGATAATAGATAGATAATAGATAGATAGATAGATAGATAGATAGATAGATAGATAGATAATAGATAGATAATAGATAGATAGATAATAGAAAATAGATAGATAGATAGATAGATAGATAGATAGATAGATAGATAGATAATAGATAGATAGATAGATAGATAGATAGATAGATAATAGATAGATAGATAGATAGATAGATAGATAGATAGATAGATAGATAATAGATAGATAGATAATAGATAGATAGATAGATAGATAGATAATAGATAGATAGATAGATAGATAGATAGATAGATAGATAGATAGATAGATAATAGATAGATAATAGATAGATAATAGATAGATAGATAGATAGATAATAGATAGATAGATAATAGATAGATAATAGATAGATAGATAGATAATAGATAGATAGATAGATAGATAGATAGATAATAGATAGATAATAGATAGATAGATAGATAGATAATAGATAGATAGATAATAGATAGATAATAGATAGATAGATAGATAATAGATAGATAGATAGATAGATAGATAGATAGATAGATAATAGATAGATAATAGATAGATAATAGATAGATAGATAATAGATAATAGATAGATAGATAGATAGATAATAGATAGATAGATAGATAGATAATAGATAGATAGATAGATAGATAGATAGATAATAGATAGATAATAGATGATAGATAGATAGATAGATAGATAGATAGATAGATAGATAGATAGATAGATAGATAGATAGATAGATAATAGATAGATAGATAGATAGATAGATAATAGATAGATAATAGATATATAGATAGATAGATGATAGATAGATAGATAATAGATAGATAGATAATAGATAGATAGATAATAGATAGATAGATAGATAGATAATAGATAGATAGATAGATAATAGATAGATAGATAATAGATAGATAGATAGATAATAGATAGATAGATAGATAGATAGATAGATAGATAGATAGATAGATATAGATAGATAGATAGATAGATAGAAAAACGTTTTTGGATTGGCCATATAGATGGATGGATTGGATGAATAAATGATAGAGTATAGAATAGATGGATGAAAGAAAGAGAGAGAGGGGGGGGAGGGGAAAGAAAGGGGGAAAGAAAGAGAGAGAGAGAGAGAGAGAGGGGGGGAAGAGGGAGAGAAAGAGAGAGAGAGGGGGGGGAGAGAAAGGAAGAAAGAAAGAAAGAAAGAAAGAAAGAAAGAAAGAAAGAAAGAAAGAAAGAAAGAAAAAGAAAGAAAGAAAGAAAGAAAGAAAGAAAGAAAGAAAAAGAGAGAAGAAAGAAAAGAAAGAAAGAAAGAAGGAAGAAAGAGAAGGAGTGGATGACAGAGGATAGGATATATACAGTATATAGATAGATGAAGAAATGAACACTAAATCTGGGGGGGGGGGGGGGGGGCAACATCTGGTGCAGCTCTGCACAGCAACCAATCAGCTTCCAGGTTTTATTGTCAAAGCTTCATTGAAGAATCTGATGCTAGAAGCTGATTGGCTCCCATGCACAGCTGCACCAGATTCTGGGTGCTCCAGTTTTGGTAAATCTCCCCCATTTCGTCACATGCATGGAACTCTCCCATTGCATCATGTGATCTGTTTTTATTGTGTTCTTCTTCTTCAGGATGTGGCGGAGGGCAGTGGACGCACACAGGAGGTAACATGCTGATCCCGGCAGGTGCCCCCGTCCTATGAGCGTGCCCCGGAGTGCAGGCAGTGTAGAGGGGATCTCAGTGTAACTCTGCCCTGCGCTGACCTCTGACATTATCAGAATAGCAACAAGAAGGTTCCTGTGTCCCCGGCAGCTTGGCCCACCACAAGCCAAAGGTCCCATCATCCCAGAGCCTACCAGCTGAAGGTGCCCCGGGGCAGGATGGGGGAGGTGATAACTCAGCTGGAGTTCAGTTCCTGACAGTTCCTCATGTAACACATATAACCCATGATTCATGTGAGGGGCACAGCGGGGCGTACCGGAGACACGGGGCCAACACCCATAGAGGGTAACTCCGACTACAGAGATCACACATATGTATAGGACATGTATATATACTCGCTATACATACAACACGTGGGAACAAGTCTGGGATGGCGGGAAGGAACTTCCGGAACCATATGAAGAATAATGCTGCACCTGCTGAACGTAAATCTGCTTATATTTTGCCTTCCCTGATTCAAGGGGAGGAGCCAGTACACCTGTGCAAGCCTGAAGGGGAGGAGCCGGTACATCTGTGCAAGCCTGAAGGGGAGGAGCCAGTACACCAGTTCAAGCCTGAAGGGGAGGAGCCGGTACACCTGTGCAAGCCTGAAGGGGAGGAGCCGGTACACCTGTGCAAGACTGAAGGGGAGGACTCGTTACACCTGTGCAAGGCTAGAGGGGAGGAGCCAGTACACCTGTGCAAGCCTGAAGGGGAGGAGCCGGTACACCTGTGCAAGGCTGGAGGGGAGGAGCCGGTACACCTGTGCAAGCCTGAAGGGGAGGAGCCGGTACACCTGTGCAAGCCTGAAAGGGAGGAGCCAGTACACCAGTGCAAGCCTGAAGGGGAGGAGCCACTACACCTGTGCAAGACTGGAGAGGAGGATCCAGTACACCTGTGCAGGACTGGAGGGGAGGAGCTGGTGCACCTGTGCAAGACATAAGGGGAGGAGCCGGTACACCTGTAAAGACTGGAGGGGAGGAGCCGGTACACCTTTGCAAGACTGAAGGGGAGGAGCCAGTACAACTGTGCAAGACTGGAGGGGAGGAGCCGATACACCTGTGCAAGACTGCAAGGGAGGAGCCGGTACACCTGTGCAAGACTGAAGGGGAGGAGCCTGTACACCTGTGCAAGACTGGAGGCGAGGAGCCGGTACACCTGTGCAAGTCTGAAGGGGAGGAGCTGGTGCACCTGTGCAAGACTAAAAGGCATGCCAGAGGGAGGATTTGATCTGTATCCTTCATTATTTGTAGCTCAGTTAGTTCAGAGCTGCGGCTTCCAGTCTATGGCTCGCAGGCCACATCCAGCCACAAGATTTTATCTGGTCCCCAATGAGGGTCAGCGGAGTATCCTCACTGATTGAGAATAAAGGTCATCAGAGGAGGCCTATGACCTCCATTTCTGATGTTAGTTGGACTCTGATAGGGACCCTGAGGTGAGAGAGAAGTCTGATTTAAGTGGGGACTCTGATGGGTCCCTGATCTAAGGGGGACTCTGATGGGTCCCTGATCTAAGCTGGACTCTGATGGGTCCCTGATCTAAGGGGGACTCTGATGGGTCCCTGAGCAATGTTGGGAGACCCCTGGAGGAGAGCGCAGTTAGAAGCTGAACCTCTCTCAGTATTTTTCTTTGGCCTGTATCCCATCAGGGGGATTGGCCTTCACTTCCTGTCCCAGTGACACAGCAGGAAATGAGAGGAAATTCTCCAAAGGGAGGGGGCGGGGCTTCGAGACAGTTGTCCTTGGGACAGGTGCCCCCACTGGAACATTTCCCCTCACTTCCTCTTCTGGTGACAACGGTAGTGATGTTTTGCTTCTGTCCATACACTTGTGGGGTGCTCAGTGGGTGTCAGAGAGGCAAGTCAAGGGTCCCTTTTCGTAGCTTGTGCAAATTAGATTGTCAGCTTCTGAGGCAAGTTGTTGTGAAAGATTTCAGACCTGTTGAGGTAAAGAGGCCCAGTGTGCAGCCAGTCAGGAGAAAGTTGTGCGGAGAGCTGAGTTTTTCCATTTCCAATTAGTGACACCATACAGAGGGGAGTCAGGTGGCGGAGTCAAGTGGTGGAGGGAAGACCCTCATCGCCGAGCTGCCAGCTTCATTCACCTTCCATTATGTCTTGTCAGGAGCCCAGGAGATGCAGAACTCCAATAGATGGGAGGTGACAGCGGCGGGATTGGGTGCAGAACGCCACCTGCTGCCACATTACACCCCCTGGCTGTGCCGCACTCTCCCACCACGACCAACATCCAATCAATTATCACCATTGTACATCAATCCACAGATGAGAGGATGATGCTGATTGGTGGGAGCTGATAATGAGATGATGACACGTCTCCCCGGAGAGGAACCCATTGTGACATCTCTGCCCATTATAGAATCCCACCGAGCAATTCCCGACCAATGACACCGGGGTACAGAGATCCCCAAATCCACCCAATACTGAACATAGGAAATCCACCCAATACTGAACATAGGAAATCCACCCAATACTGAACATAGGACACAGGACTGTATCTATTATCTATCTATTATCTATCTATTATCTATCTATTATCTATCTATCTATTATCTATCTATTATCTATCTATCTATCTATCTATTATCTATCTATCTATTATCTATCTATTATCTATCTATCTATCTATCTATCTATTATCTATCTATTATCTATCTATCTATCTATTATCTATCTATCTATTATCTATTATCTATCTATCTATCTATCTATTATCTATCTATTATCTATCTATCTATCTATTATCTATCTATTATCTATCTATCTATCTATCTATCTATCTATCTATCTATTATCTATCTATCTATCTATTATCTATCTATCTATCTATCTATCTATCTATCTATCTATTATCTATCTATCTATCTATCTATCTATCTATCTATTATCTATCTATTATCTATCTATTATCTATCTATCTATTATCTATCTATTATCTATCTATCTATCTATCTATTATCTATCTATCTATCTATCTATCTATCTATCTATCTATCTATCTATTATCTATCTATCTATCTATCTATCTATCTATCTATTATCTATCTATCTATCTATCTATCTATCTATCTATTATCTATCTATCTATCTATCTATCTATCTATCTATTATCTATCTATCTATCTATCTATCTATCTATCTATCTATTATCTATCTATCTATCTATCTATTATCTATCTATCTATCTATCTATCTATCTATCTATCTATCTATTATCTATCTATCTATCTATTATCTATCTATCTATCTATTATATATCTATCTATTATCTATTATCTATCTATCTATCTATCTATCTATTATCTATTATCTATCTATTATCTATCTATCTATTATCTATCTATCTATCTATTATCTATCTATCTATTATCTATCTATCTATCTATCTATCTATCTATCTATCTATTATCTATCTATCTATCTATCTATCTATCTATCTATTATCTATCTATCTATTATCTATCTATCTATCTATCTATCTATCTATCTATCTATCTATTATCTATCTATCTATCTATCTATCTATCTATCTATCTATTATCTATCTATCTATTATCTATCTATCTATCTATCTATTATCTATCTATCTATCTATTATCTATCTATCTATCTATCTATCTATTATCTATCTATCTATCTATCTATCTATCTATCTATCTATCTATCTATTATCTATCTATTATCTATCTATCTATTATCTATCTATCTATCTATCTATCTATCTATCTATCTATCTATCTATCTATCTATTATCTATCTATCTATCTATCTATCTATCTATCTATCTATTATCTATCTATCTATCTATCTATTATCTATCTATCTATTATCTATCTATCTATCTATCTATTATCTATCTATCTATTATCTATCTATTATCTATCTATTATCTATCTATCTATCTATTATCTATCTATCTATTATCTATCTATTATCTATCTATTATCTATCTATCTATCTATTATCTATCTATTATCTATCTATCTATCTATTATCTATCTATTATCTATCTATCTATCTATCTATCTATCTATTATCTATCTATCTATCTATCTATCTATCTATTATCTATCTATCTATCTATCTATCTATCTATCTATCTATTATCTATCTATCTATCTATCTATCTATTATCTATCTATCTATCTATCTATCTATCTATCTATCTATTATCTATCTATCTATCTATTATCTATCTATCTATCTATCTATCTATCTATCTATCTATCTATCTATTATCTATCTATCTATCTATTATCTATCTATCTATCTATTATATATCTATCTATTATCTATTATCTATCTATCTATCTATCTATCTATCTATTATCTATTATCTATCTATTATCTATCTATCTATTATCTATCTATCTATCTATCTATTATCTATCTATCTATTATCTATCTATCTATCTATCTATCTATCTATCTATCTATTATCTATCTATCTATCTATCTATCTATCTATCTATCTATCTATCTATTATCTATCTATCTATTATCTATCTATCTATCTATCTATCTATCTATCTATCTATCTATTATCTATCTATCTATCTATCTATCTATCTATCTATCTATCTATCTATCTATTATCTATCTATCTATTATCTATCTATCTATCTATCTATCTATCTATTATCTATCTATCTATCTATTATCTATCTATCTATCTATCTATCTATCTATCTATTATCTATCTATCTATCTATCTATCTATCTATTATCTATCTATTATCTATCTATCTATCTATCTATCTATCTATCTATCTATTATCTATCTATCTATCTATCTATCTATCTATCTATCTATCTATCTATCTATTATCTATCTATCTATCTATTATCTATCTATCTATTATCTATCTATCTATCTATCTATTATCTATCTATCTATTATCTATCTATTATCTATCTATTATCTATCTATCTATCTATTATCTATCTATCTATTATCTATCTATTATCTATCTATTATCTATCTATCTATCTATTATCTATCTATTATCTATCTATCTATCTATTATCTATCTATTATCTATCTATCTATCTATCTATTATCTATCTATCTATCTATCTATTATCTATCTATCTATTATCTATCTATCTATTATCTATCTATCTATCTATTATCTATCTATCTATCTATTATCTATCTATCTATCTATCTATCTATCTATCTATCTATCTATCTATCTATTATCTATCTATCTATTATCTATTATCTATCTATTATCTATCTATCTATTATCTATCTATTATCTATCTATCTATCTATCTATTATCTATCTATCTATTATCTATCTATTATCTATTTATTATCTATCTATCTATCTATCTATCTATCTATCTATCTATCTATCTATTATCTATCTATCTATTATCTATCTATCTATCTATCTATCTATCTATTATCTATCTATCTATCTATCTATCTATTATCTATCTATCTATCTATCTATCTATCTATCTATCTATCTATCTATCTATTATCTATCTATCTATCTATCTATCTATCTATCTATCTATCTATTATCTATCTATCTATCTCTATCTATCTATCTATTATCTATCTATCTATTATCTATCTATCTATCTATCTATCTATCTATCTATCTATCTATTATCTATCTATCTATCTATCTATCTATTATCTATCTATCTATTATCTATCTATCTATCTATCTATTTATCTATCTATCTATCTATTATCTATCTATTATCTATCTATCTATCTATCTATCTATCTATCTATTATCTATCTATCTATCTATCTATCTATCTATCTATCTATCTATCTATTATCTATCTATCTATCTATCTATCTATCTATCTATCTATCTATCTATCTATCTATTATCTATCTATTATCTATCTATCTATCTATCTATCTATCTATCTATCTATCTATTATCTATCTATTATCTCTCTCTCTCTCTCTCTCTCTCTCTCTATTATCTCTCTCTATCCATCCATCCATCCGTTTCCTCTCATCTATGTTCTTCCTCTCCCCCCCCCCCCCTCCAGGGTTAAGTTTCTCTTCAGTTCTCAGTTGGGAATGAAATCTGTTTTTAATGAATTTTCAGGTTATGTAATCCTCTCGGACTCGGCTCTTTCTTTTCCCTTTTTCGCCTCTTTTTTTGTTCTCTGGGAGTTTTAATTGGATGTTGGTTGGGATTCCCCGCGGTGTCTCGGCGACCCCTTTCCCCGCTCTGGTCGCGGCCAACTTTTTGATGTTTCCGGAGCGATTAGGACAAAACAGGCTTTCCGCTGGGAGTTGGCAGGTGGGGAGGCCGCAGTGCGGCGTTGCGTTGACACAGCTGAACGTCTCAGCGTGGAGGGAGGAAGGTTGACAAACAAAAGCGCGGCACAGAGGTGACGGGAGGAATTTTATTCTTGGGGGGGGGGGGTAGCATTAAACAGTCAGGACTGCTGACCAAAGTAGTTTACAGACGTAAAAATTCCGATTGGCCAATTTGGATTTGTTTCATCCTCACGCTACGACCACAAGGGACCGATGACATCACCACCAGGCCCATTTTGCACCCTGGTGGTGATGTCATCCCGCCAACCGCCGAGCGCGGGTGCAAAGATTTGAATTTGAATTCTGCATTTGGCCGTTCGTGGTCTTCTGGGTACTTCTGAAAAAAGGTCGATGGTTTAAATCGTCCTGGACGGGATGCAAATGGAGCCGCTCCTTCCGCGAGGTTATTTATGAGCGTCTCGATGGCCGCGTCCGGCGAGGTTGCCCCGGTGCGCGTTGGCATCAGCTGGCGGCATCTGTGAGAACCTTCGTTATGTAAGCCAGCATCCCGCCGGCTAATGAAGCGGAAGGACCCAGATGCCAGCATTGAAGTCCAATCAGGTGTGTCAAACGAGGAGAAAAACAGAAAAAACAAAAAAAACGCGGCCGGGCGCCTCGCTGTCGGGTCCCGATTGGTTAACCCTTCACAGGCTGGCCGTGTCAGGAAACCGACTGTGAGGTCGCAACCACAACAGCCAATCAGAATTCACCGTTCACCATTCAATTTTGGTATACTTACACCTGATTGGTCAAAGTTACTACATTCTGCCTGCCACCCCTGCACCTTCTTGTTTAATGATCCCAAAGCTGCATTTTAATGGGTCAGTTGGGACAAGAGCGGCCTAACTCCTGAAAAGAAATGCAGGCCAAGTATGCCATGGTTCAGGTACCGCCTACCCTCTGAGCCACGCCCTCACTGCAGCATGAGAGGGAGAATCATTAGACAGGAGGTGGCAGTACGAACTAGGAGAACAGTGAAAGACCTCCTGAATAATGGGGGATTTGCTGATCAGCATCATCATTCCCTGGCTGGATGGACTCCTAGCCTACAGCTGCCTGTGGCCGGGTGTCGGTAGTGTGGGGGGGTCACCGTCCCACAGATCTGTGACCTTTATAGAGAATTCTGTGCTGGGTGAGATGTAAATAGTCCGTGTTGTTCCCCCCCCCCCGGGGTCAGGACCTCGTCCTCAGAGCTGTGTGTGTGCGGCCCGGAACAATGACACCCCTTGTTCTACGGCCGAGCGACACCCAACATCCAACCATCCACCTCGTATTCATCGCAGCCGGGACAGACTATGGAGGGTCACCGAATACTAGCCATCTATATCCATCCATCCATCTATATCCATCCATCCATCCATCCATCTATATCCATCCATCCATCTATATCTATCCATCCATCCATCCATCCATTCATCCATCCATCTATATCTATCCATCCATCCATCCATTCATCTATATCCATCAATCTATATCCATCCATCTATATCCATCCATCCATCTGTATCCATCCATCCATATCTATCCATATCTATCCATCCATCCATCCATCTATATCCATCCATCCATATCTATCCATATATATCCATCCATCCATCTATATCTATCCATCCATCCATCCATCCATCTATATCCATCCATCCATCCATCCATCCATCTGTATACATCCATCCATATCTATCCATATATATCCATCCATCCATCTATATCTATCCATCCATCCATCCATCCATCTATATCCATCCATCCATCCATCCATCCATCTGTATACATCCATCCATATCTATCCATATATATCCATCCATCCATTTATATCTATCCATCCATCTATATCCATCCATCTATATCTATCCATCCATCCATCCATCTATATCCATCCATCCATCTATATCCATCCATCCATCTATATCCATCCATCTATATCTATCCATCCATCCATCTATATCCATCCATCCATATCCATCTATATCCATCCATTCATCTATATCTATCCATCCATCCATCTATATTCATCCATCCATCTATATCCATCCATCCATCTATATCCATCCATCTATATCTATCCATCCATCCATCAATCCATCCATCCATTCATCCATCTATTTGTCTGTCATCCATGCCCAATTATTCTATCTTATTTTCCCTTCTTTCTTTTTCTTTCTTCTATTTTTCCTCCTTTCCACCAATCTTTTTCTTTCTTTCTTTCTTTCTTTCTTTCTTTCTTTCTTTCTTTCTTTCTTTCTTTCTTTCTTTCTTTTTCTTTCTTTCTTTTTTCTCTTTTTCTTCCTTTCCACCAATCTTTTTCTCTCTCTTTCTTTCTTTCTTCCCCCCCCCTCTCTCTCTCTCTCTTTCTTTCTTTTCTTTCTTTTTCTTTCTTTTGTTGTTTCTTTCTTTCTTTCTTTCTTTCTTTCTTTCTTTTTCTTTCTTTCTCTTTCTTTCTTTCTTTCTTTCTCTCTTTCTTTCTTTCTTTCTTTCTTTCTTTCTTTCTTTCTTTCTTTCTTTCTTTCTCTTTCTTTCTTTCTTTCTTTCTTTCTTTCTTTCTTTCTTTCTCTTTCTTTCTTTCTTTCTTTCTTTCTTTCTTTCTTTCTTTCTTTCTTTCTTCCTCTCTCTTTCTTTCTTCCTCTCTCTTTCTTTCTTTCTTTCTTTCTTTCTTTCTTTCTTTCTTTCTTTCTTTCTTTCTTTCTTTCTTTTCTTTTCTTTCTTTCTTTCTTTCTTTCTTTCTTTCCTACTTTCTTTTTCTTTCTTCTCTTTTTCTTCCTTTCCACCAATCTTTTTCTCTTTCTTTCTTCCCCCCCCCCCCCCCTCTCTCTCTCTCTCTCTTTCTTTCTTTCTTTCTTTCTCCCCCTCTCTCTCTCTCTCTCTCTCTTTCTTTCTTTCTTTCTTTCCCAAACTATCTATCTATCTATCTATCTATCTATCTATAAATAAAAAATAAATATTTATACATAAATAACAATTTAATATTTATGTAGATACAAAAATATTTATACATAAAAAAGTATACAAAAAAATATACATAAATAAGAATTAAATATTCACACATAGATAAAAACAAAATATTTACACAGTTATGGCTGCAATCTTTCTTGGTCTCCCTGGCCTTGGCTTGGTATCAAGAGATCCCCGAACTTTCCACTTCTTAATAGGTGATTTAACAGTACTAATTGGTATCTTTTTATGTCCCTTTCCATCTTTAGAAAGCTCCATTACCTTGTTACGCAGGACTTTTGACAGTTCTTTTCTGATCCCCATGGCTCAGTATCTAGCCTAATCAGTGCTTCCATGTGGGAGTTAACAAACTCATTGACTATTTATACACTGACACTCATTGATACACTGACACTCAATTTAAAAAGCCACAGATGTGGGACATTAACCTCGAATTGGTATTGTAACCCGTGTGTGTCACCTTGTGTGTCTGTACCAAGGCCAAACATTCCAGGGGGCGGAGACTTCTGTACCAGGGGGTGGAGACTTCTGATCCAGGGGGTGGAGACTTCTGATCCAGGGGGTAGAGACTTCTGATCCAGGGGGTGGAGATATCTGATCCAGGGGGTGGAGACATCTGATCCAGGGGGTGGAGACTTCTGATCAAGGGGGTGGAGACTTCTGATCCAGGGGGTGGAGACATCTGATCTAGGGGGTGGAGACTTCTGATCCAGGGGGTGGAGACTTCTGATCCAGGATTGGAGACTTATGATCCAGGGGGTGGAGACATCTGATCCAGGGGGTGTAGACTTCTGATCTAGGGGGTGGAGACTTCTGATCCAGGGGGTGGAGACTTCTGATCCAGGATTGGAGACTTATGATCCAGGGGGTGGAGACATCTGATCCAGGGGGTGGAGACTTCTGATCCAGGGGGTGGAGACTTCTGATCCAGGATTGGAGACTTATGATCCAGGGGGTGGAGACTTCTGGTTCGGGCCATTTGGGTGATTCCTGTTATCATTATGATTTAAAAAGGAGCCAAACAACTATTTGATAATAAATGGCTTCATATGATCATCATCCTTCAATAAAAGAGCATTTTTTGGCACAATCAGTCATATTTTCAATATCAATGCCAAAATTTCACAATTTCTGCCAGGGGATGCAAACTTTTGAGCCCAACTGTACACGTAAATAAAAAAAACTATTTATACATAAAAAAAGTATACATACAAAATATACATAAATAAAAATTCAATATTAATACATAAACAAAAAAATAAATATTTATACATAAATAAAAGTAAAATAATTAAAATACATAACAAAAGAAAAAAAACAACAAAATAAAATACAATAAACCACACTATATATACTAAAAAATATATATATATAATTTCTGCCAGGGTATGCAAACTTTTAAACACAACTGTATACATAAATAAAAAAAAAAAATAAACATAAAAAAAGTATACATACAAAATATACAGAAATAAAAATTAAATATTCACACATAAAAAAAATATTTATACATAAATAAAAAAAATAATTAAAATACATAACTAAAGAAAAAAAAACAACAAAATAAAATAAAGTAAACCACACTATATATACTCAAAAAAATATACAGAAATAAAAATTAAATATTCATATATAAACAAAAAAATTAATATTTATACATAAATTAAAATAATTAAAATACATAACAAAAGAAAAAAAACAAACAAAATAAAATACAGTAAACCACACTATATATACTCCCAAAAAAAATATACAGAAATAAAATTAAATATATATAAACAAAAAAATAAATATTTATACATAAATAAAAATAAAATAATTAAGATGCATAACAAAAGAAAAAAAAACAACAAAATAAAATACAGTAAACCACACTATATATACTCAAAAAAAAATACAGAAATAAAAATTAAATATATATAAACAAAAAATAAATATTTATACATAAATAAAAATAAAATAATTAAAATACATAACAAAAGAAAAAAAAACAACAAAATAAAATACAGTAAACCACACTATATATACTCAAAAAAATATATACAGAAATAAAAATTAAATATTCATATATAAACAAAAAAATAAATATTTATACATAAATTAAAATAATTAAAATACATAACAAAAGAAAAAAAAACAACAAAATAAAATACAGTAAACCACACTATATATACTCCCAAAAAAAATACAGAAATAAAAATTAAATATATATAAACAAAAAAATAAATATTTATACATAAATAAAAATAAAATAATTAAAATACATAACAAAAGAAAAAAAACAACAAAATAAAATACAGTAAACCACACTATATATACTCCAAAAAAAATATACAGAAATAAAAATTAAATATTCATACATAAACAAAATATAAATATTTATACATAAATAAAAATAAAATAATTAAAATACATAACAAAAGAAAAAAACAAACAAAAGAAAATAGAATACAGTAAACCACACTATATATACTCAAAAAAAAAAATATACAGAAATAAAAATTAAATATTCATACATAAACAAAATATAAATATTTATACATAAATAAAAATAAAATAATTAAAATACATAACAAAAGAAAAAAAACCCAAAAGAAAATAGAATACAGTAAACCACACTATATATACTCAAAAAAAAAAAAATATACAGAAATAAAAATTAAATATTCATACATAAACAAAATATAAATATTTATACATAAATAAAAATAAAATAATTAAAATACATAACAAAAGAAAAAAAACCCAACAAAATAAAATACAGTAAACCACGCTATATATACTCCAAAAAAAATATACAGAAATAAAAATTAAATATTCATACATAAACAAAAAAATTAATATTTATACATAAATAAAAATAAAATAATTAAAATACATAACAAAAGAAAAAAAAAACCAAAAGAAAATAGAATACAGTAAACCACACTATATATACTCAAAAAAAAATATACAGAAATAAAAATTAAATATTCATACATAAACAAAATATAAATATTTATACATAAATAAAAATAAAATAATTAAAATACATAACAAAAGAAAAAAACCCAACAAAATAAAATACAGTAAACCACACTATATATACTCCAAAAAAAATATACAGAAATAAAAATTAAATATTCATACATAAACAAAAAAATTAATATTTATACATAAATAAAAATAAAATAATTAAAATACATAACAAAAGAAAAAAAAACCAAAAGAAAATAGAATACAGTAAACCACACTATATATACTCAAAAAAAAAAAATATACAGAAATAAAAATTAAATATTCATACATAAACAAAATATAAATATTTATACATAAATAAAAATAAAATAATTAAAATACATAACAAAAGAAAAAAAACCCAACAAAATAAAATACAGTAAACCACGCTATATATACTCAAAAAAAAAATATCTCTATTTTTTTTTTTTCAACACAGATGACGCCGAGGCGGCTCAGCGAGCGATATTAAGAATTTCTGGTTGGCGAAATCAATTTTGCCAAATTCGCTCGGCTCGTCCCCAGCGCTGGGTGACCCCGCCGTCCTCTGCTAAGTGATTTTTTTTCCCCTCGCAGAGCTCCGTGGTGGCCCCCAGGAAGGACCCGCAGTTCTGCCATCTGGATTTGTATGGAGGGAACAGTCTGCTCCCGGGGCTTACGGGTCTGTTTTGCTTGGCAGAGCGTAGCCGCGTGCGGACGGGACAATGCCCGCTGGCCAAATAAAGCTTTGTTATACGACATGGAACAGCAGCTGCTGGAAGAAGGACAGAGCCGAGACAAAGTATATACAATGTATACCAAATGTATACAATGTAGCAAGATCTATGTGTGAATGGGGGCGGGGGATGGGAATGATGCGTGCGTGCCTTTTGCGTGGCCTCATATATATGTCTATCTATGTACATGCATGCCTTATCCCGGGGGGGTCATGAGGTTTCTAATTTTTACCGCAATAAAACAAAATTTGCGCAAATGAAGAAACAACAAAGGGCGGGTGGACGTCAGCGTGCGCACACTGCGGCGCGCTCTGGTTTTACCAACAATTTATTTGAAATTAGAATGCACTAGAATGCGTGAAAAGTTGAACACACCGCATGCTACTGCGTTACCTCGCAATCTGGTGCGCAAATGCACTGCGTTGGGGGTGCCGTTCGTAATTCATCGACACCCGCACGTTCTCATAAAGGCGGCGCGTTCACCTGCAGTGCGGGAAATGGTCACTGGAATGTACCTTTCCCGCACCGAGCTTTGGGGTGAACCGGCCCTTAGGCTGCAGGTGTGACTGAGTGCAGGTGCGTTTCTGTGCGTTTTCTGTGCGTCATGTGTAGGGCAGCTGGTTCAAGTCAGTGGGCGATCCTATGTGCGAGAAACGTGGACAGAAGATCTCCGGGATGCTCGGTTCACATCATACACGGCGCCACGCGTTGTGTGTAGGGCAGCCTATTCATTGTAAATTATGCGAAACGCGTAAGTAGCTGTAGGTGGTGGTGCATATTATCATGGCTGTAGTGGGTGGTACATGTTGTTGTGGCTGTAGGGGGTGGTACATGCTGTCGTGGCTGTAGTGGTTGGTACATGTTGTTGTGGCTGTAGTGGGTGGTGTATATTGTCGTGGCTGTAGGGGGTGATGTATATTGTCGTGGCTGTAGGGGGTGGTACATGTTGTCGTGGCTGTAGGGGGTGGTACATATTGTCATGGCTGTAGGGGGTGGTACATGTTGTCATGGCTGTAGGTGGTGGTACATATTGTCATGGCTGTAGGGGGTGGTACATCTTGTCGTGGCTGTAGGTGGTGGTACATATTGTCATGGCTGTAGGGGGTGGTACATCTTGTCGTGGCTGTAGGTGGTGGTACATATTGTCATGGCTGTAGGGGGTGGTACATGTTGTCGTGGCTGTAGGTGGTGGTACATATTGTCATGGCTGTAGGGGGTGGTACATGTTGTCGTGGCCGTAGTGGGTGGTACATATTATCGTGGCTTTAGTGGGTGGTACATGCTGTCGTGGCTGTAGTGGGTGGTACATATTATCGTGGCTGTAGTGGGTGGTACATGCTGTTGTGGCTGTAGTGGGTGGTATATGCTGTCGTGGCTGTAGTGGGTGGTACATGCTGTTGTGGCTGTAGTGAGTGGTACATGCTCTCGTGGCTGTAGTGGGTGGTAAATGTTCTCGTGGCTGTAGTGGGTGGTACATGCTGCTGGGGCTGTAGTGAGTGGTACATGCTCTTGTGGCTGTAGTGGGTGGTAAATGTTGTCGTGGCTGTAGTGGGTGGTACATGCTGTCGTGGCTGTAGTGGGTGGTAAGTGTTGTCCTGGCTGTAGTGGGTGGTACATGCTGTCGTGGATGTAGTGGGTGGTACATGCTGTCGTGGATGTAGTGGGTGGTACATGCTGTCGTGGCTGTAGTGGGTGGTACATGCTGTCGTGGCTGTAGGGGGTGGTAAATGCTGTCGTGGCTGTAGTGGGTGGTACATGCTGTCGTGGCTGTAGGGGGTGGTACATGCTGTCCTGGCTGTAGGGGGTGGTACATGCTGTCCTGGCTGTAGGGGGTGGTACATGCTGTCGTGGCTGTAGGGGGTGGTACATGCTGTTGTGGCTGTAGTGGGTGGTACATGTCGTAGCTGTAGTGGGTGGTACATGTCGTGGCTGTAATGGGTGGTACATGTCGTAGCTGTAGTGGGTGGTACATGTCGTGGCTGTAATGGGTGGTACATGTCGTGGCTGTAATGGGTGGTACATGTTGTAGCTGTAGTGGGTGGTACATGTCGTGGCTGTAATGGGTGGTACATGTCGTGGCTGTAATGGGTGGTACATGTCGTAGCTGTATTGGGTGGTACATGTCGTGGCTGTAATGGGTGGTACATGTCGTGGCTGTAATGGGTGGTACATGTCGTAGCTGTAGTGGGTGGTACATGTCGTGGCTGTAATGGGTGGTACATGTCGTGGCTGTAATGGGTGGTACATGTCGTAGCTGTATTGGGTGGTACATGTCGTGGCTGTAATGGGTGGTACATGCTGTCCTGGCTGTAGGGGGTGGTACATGCTGTCCTGGCTGTAGGGGGTGGTACATGCTGTCGTGGCTGTAGGGGGGGGTACATGCTGTTGTGGCTGTAGTGGGTGGTACATGTCGTAGCTGTAGTGGGTGGTACATGTCGTGGCTGTAATGGGTGGTACATGTCGTGGCTGTAATGGGTGGTACATGTCGTAGCTGTAGTGGGTGGTACATGTCGTGGCTGTAATGGGTGGTACATGTCGTGGCTGTAATGGGTGGTACATGTCGTAGCTGTAGTGGGTGGTACATGTCGTGGCTGTAATGGGTGGTACATATCGTGGCTGTAATGGGTGGTACATGTCGTAGCTGTATTGGGTGGTACATGTCGTGGCTGTAATGGGTGGTACATGTCGTGGCTGTAATGGGTGGTACATGTCGTAGCTGTAGTGGGTGGTACATGTCGTGGCTGTAATGGGTGGTACATGTCGTAGCTGTATTGGGTGGTACATGTCGTGGCTGTAATGGGTGGTACATGTCGTAGCTGTATTGGGTGGTACATGTCGTGGCTGTAATGGGTGGTACATGTCGTGGCTGTATTTTTCCCCCTCTCTTTTTCTTCAATTTAAACAGGGACATGTGCATTTTTGGTGCATTTTCCCACGTTCCAGTGCAGTTCTGTGCAGGAAAAATGCGGCTTGTTCTCCTATTTTTTCTGCACCCGGAATGCACTGGAACTGCGAGCGCTGATGTGAACGATGACACCGACCACCATATCACTGACTTTCTGTGCGTTTTGATGCAGAAAAAAAGCAACTGAAACGCATGGAGTGTGAACCGGCCCTCAACATGACTTCCTATGGGACACGTCCACATCTCCATGTTTTCACCCGCTGCATTTTTTGGAAAGGTTCAGGGACTTTTTTTAATGCAAAAAGTTGCGTCTTTGGTTCTATAGATTTCAATGGAAATGCTGCAGAAATGCTTGTAGTGCGTTTTTGCTGCGTTTTTAATGCGTTTCATGTTTTAAATCTGTCTAACAACAAGAAAAATTAAAAAAACAAAAAAAACAAAATGCATTATAAATGCAGTAAAAACGCCACGCAAAACGCAATTTTAAGGGCTGATTCACACTATAGAAATGCATTCCGGATTTTTGCATGCACATTTTTTACACGTTTTTGGTGAGTTCCAGTGCATTTTTTATGGATTCCAGTTCATTTTTTTCTTCAATTTATTTAGGAACATGCGTGTTCCAGTGCGTTCCGGTGCACTTTTGATGCGATTACGTGAGTTCTGGTGCTTTTTTGATGCAATTCGGTGTGTTCCGGTGCTTTTTTGATGCAATTTGGTGCATTCTGTTGCATTTTTTATGCGATTTAATGCGTTCCGGTGCATTTTTGATACAATTTTGTGCTTTCCGGTGCATTTTTGATGTGATTTGGTTCTTTTTAAATGGGATTTGGTGCGTTCCGGTGCGTTTGTTTTTAAAAAAGTAACGCCATCTTGGAAATCCCTTTACGGAGCCGACCGCCGTTCCGGCGAAGGCGTTCCCGCGGGACCACCTTGAGCGCGCCTTTTGCCGCTGACACAGGGGTTGGGTGACTACGTACGCAGGTCACGCGGGGTTAACGGCGCTCTATCAGCCTCCCCCCCAGCCTATCAGTCCCCTAATTGGTTAAGTGGCGTCTATCTGCGTTCGCGGTTGGAGGTCGCGGTGGGGGGGGGCTCAGCACCTTCGCCTCCTCGCCGCACGTCAGGCCGATTCCTCACTCCAAGAACTGATCCATTGTTAGCCCGCAGAGCTGCACTGACTTCTTGGTTTCCATGGAAACCACATTCGCCATTTACCTCCCCCCCTTTCTCCAGTCGCCCCCCCCATGCCTCTTCCTCCGGTACACAAGGTCGGTCCCCCCCCCCTCCCCCCAGGCAGGCGATCGTCCTGAGCAAACAGGAGAAGCGCGGCCTCTCACCTAGAAAATAGAGCGCGGTGCGTTCAAGCGAGTGAGCGCGCTGCATTGCCCCCCGGGGGGGCGGCACAATAGCGGCTCATCAGTCTCGGCGGTTCTGAAGGAAGAAGAAAAAAAAAATAATAAGTCCCACCTAGGAAAAATGTCCATTATTGTGCCCGAGAAACGGGATTTGTGACATTTAATGACTGAAATGGGACCGCAGGTTTTCATGTTATCACTCACTGTAATGAAGAAGCCGAATCCCCCCCCCTCCCTCTTCTTTCAGTATGATTAGTTTTCTGTCCGGCAGCTTTTAGTGCGATGAAAGGTTTTCATGCCATCACCACCGCCAGGGGGGGTGCAGGGGGGCGGGCGCCCCGAGCGCAGCCCGTAGGGCGGTATGAAAGTGGGCAAAGGGGGGGGGGCGGCACAGTGCAGCATCTTAGTCCTATGTGCTGAGCAAGCTTGTCCTGGATTGACCCCACCCCCTTCCTTCCCCAGTATTTATATTTCTGCATGCTGGTGGGCAGGCGGCTTCTAGAGCATATCACCACCCCTGCCACCCCATCCCTTCACCATGGTCAGGGGCGGACTGACCATTTGGAAACCCGGGCACTGCCCGAGGGCCCGGGGTCAGTAGGGGGCCCCATGAGATGCCCCTGGTACCTTTTTCATAGGCTTTTTTGAGTTTGGGCAAGGACACAGGGGCCCCATGATCCCCTATTGCCCGGGGGGCCCCATGATCCCCTATTGCCCAGGGGCCCCATGATCCCCTATTGCCCGGGGGGCCCCATGATCCCCTATTGCCCAGGGGCCCCATGATCCCCTATTGCCCGGGGGGGGCCCCATGATCCCCTATTGCCCAGGGGGGCCCCATGATCCCCTATTGCCCAGGGGCCCCATGATCCCCTATTGCCCAGGGGCCCCATGATCCCCTATTGCCCGGGGGGCCCCATGATCCCCTATTGCCCAGGGGGCCCCATGATCCCCTATTGCCCGGGGGGCCCCATGATCGCCTATTGCCCGGGGGCCCCATGATCCCCTATTGCCCGGGGGGCCCCATGATCCCCTATTGCCCAGGGGGGCCCCATGATCCCCTATTGCCCAGGGGGGCCCCATGATCCCCTATTGCCTGGGGGCCCCATGAGTTGTCAGTCCACCCCTGACCATGGTTTATGTATATTTCTGCATGCTGGCGGGCAGGCGGCTTCTAGAAGCCACAAAATGTTTTCATGTTATCACCACCCCTGCCACCTCCTTCCCTTCACCATATTTGATGTCAGGGGCAGACTGACAACTCATGGGGCCCCCGGGCAATAGGGGATCATGGGGCCCCTGTGTCCTTGCCCAAACTCAAAAAAGCCTATGAAAAGGGTACCAGGGGCATCTCATGGGGCCCCCTACTGACCCCGGGCCCTCGGGCAGTGCCCGAGTTTCCAAATGGTCAGTCCGCCCGTTTGATGTCTATTCCTGCATGTTGGTGGGCAGGCTGACAATGTAGAAATCACACTGGCAACCAGTCAGAATGTTGAAAAATGTGCCGCATGGAGTGTGGAGGAGAGAAAGGGCAGCAAAGAACTGTCTGAGGATTGGTGGAGAAGGACAATTTCAGTGTTCCCGTGTCCACTGTGCGCAGCATTGTCGGGAAGTTTCCAGCCCGTGGCGCTGCAGCTGATCTCCCTGGAAGAATTGAATGGCGGGGACGGCGCGGTCGCCCCGGATCTGGGAGGGCTTTGTAGGACGTCCCCCCAGCGGTGCGCACCCGGCGCTGTCTGTGATCGCTGTGTCACGTGGCCAATCGCATGATCAGCTGACCACCTTGTAAATACACTTGCCTGTTATCGGCGGCACTTTTTTCACATCACAGTGCTGCCCATAACTGTCAGTTGTCAGAGGAGACATCTGCACTGATAATCGGTGCAGCCCCAAATGTGCCCATCAGTGCTGCCAGTCCGTGCCTGTCAGTGCCCTTCAGTGCTACCTATCAGTGCCCATCAATGCCGCCTACCTGTACCCATCAGTGCAGCAACACCAGTGCTTCCTCATCAGTGCCAATCAGTGCTGCCCATCAGTGCCCAGCAGTGTTGCCAGTCTGTGCCAGTCAGTACCCTTCAGTGCTACCTATCATTGCCCATCAGTGCAGCATCACCAGTGCCTCCTCATCAGTGCTGCCTATCAGTGCCACCTCATCAGTGCTGCCTATCAGTGCCCAACAGTGCTGCCCATCAGTGCCCAGCAGTGCAGCATCACCAGTGCCTCCTCATCAGTGCCCATTAGTGCTGCCTATCAGTGCCCAACAGTGCTGCCCATCAGTGCCCAGCAGTGTTGCCAGTCTGTGCCAGTCAGTACCCTTCAGTGCCTTCTCATCAGTGCCCATCAGTGCTGCCTATCAGTGCCCAACAGTGCTGCTCATCAGTGCCCATTAGTGCTGCCTATCAGTGCCCAACAGTGCTGCTCATCAGTGCCCAGCAGTGCTGCCAGTCTGTGCCAGTCAGTGCCCTTCAGTGCTACCTATCAGTGCCCATCGATGCTGCCTACCAGTGCCCATCAGTGCAGCATTACCAGTGCCTCCTCATCAGTGCCCATCAGTGCTGTCTATCAGTGCCACCTCATCAATGCCCAACAGTGCTACCCATCAGTGCCCAGCAGTGCTGCCAATCTGTGCCAGTCAGTGCCCTTCAGTACTACCTATTAGTGCCTATCAATGCTGCCTATCAGTGTCCAATAGTGCTGCCTATCAGTGCCCATCAGTGCAGCATCACCAGTGCCTCCTCATCAGTGCCACCTATCAGTGCTGCCCATCAGTGCCGCCTCATTAATGCCCATCAGTGCCCATCAGTGCCGCCTCATTAATGCCCATCAGTGCTGCCCATCAGTTGTCATGCGTTTTCTCACAGCAGCGATTCCCGCCCCGCCCCCAGTCATGGCCGAACATCTTGGCACTCGGCACCTGCCAGATAACGCGTCACGTCGCCCAGTAAATCGCTGCGAATTTCCCGCGATTGTATCGGTTGGACGCAAAAAGTGGAGAAACAAAAAGCCAAATCTGACGCATTCCACGCCAAACCCCCAAATATGGACCGGACAGAATTATTGGCGCCCTTTGATGCGTTTTACCGCGTTCCAGTACGCATCTGCAGCGCACAATTTTGCGTGCATTCCTGACTGGCCTGAGAACGCAGACTTGATACAAAGTCTGGTCATGTGACCCGTCTGTGCGGAGGGACAATGGACGGAACGCGGCGGAGATGGATGGATGGGTCTCTTCTTGTGCGCGGTGGAACATGGGGGGAGGGGGGGCATTGTGTGCCGCCTCTCCCAGGAAAGCTTCTCCTTTGTTCCTCGGTGTGGGAACCGGAGCTCCATTCATCACCATAGCGCCCAGAGAGCTCCGCCATTACAATGAGCCCCCCACCCTATAGAAGGGGGCGTGGCCTCAGAATCCGCCAGAATTCCGTCACGTTCGCCATCTGTCATTCAGAGCGGATTCAATGCGAATCTGAGCCCCGGGGTCACGCCGGTGCGGTGCGCAATTCACAGCGATTTCCCCATCGCCTCGTAATCGCAGCCCGCTGCGGGCGCGTGTGTTAACAGCGATCCCCGGAATCGCTCCGCAAAACGCAGTGCGGTGCGCACAATTGGCGTGTGACCACCCATGCGATCCGATTCTGCTGCGGACAAAAAAAAAAGGGTCCTGCGCTATTCTGTTGCGGATGCGGTGCGAGTGTACGGCGCAAACTGCAGCGCACAGAAAGCGCATGGGATTTGCACGCGGGGCGGTTGAGCGATGAGCCGTAACGCACAAATGTGATCCCGGGCTGGGGGTCGGTTCACACTATAGAAACGCAGGCCAGATGCGTTCCGCATGCGGTCTGATGCGTTTTTTGGCGCGTTGTGGTGCGTTTCAGTTCATTTTGCCCCCTCTCTTTTTCATCAATTTAAATACGGACAGGTGCGTTCCAGTGCGTTTTTGATGCGTTTTTGATGCATTCTTGACACATTCTGGTGCGTTTTTGATGCGCCCAGTTCATTTTTACTCCTCTCTTTTTCTTCAATTTAAATACGGACAGGTGCATTCCAGTGCCGTTTTGGTGTGTTTTTGACACATTCTGGTGCATTTTTGATGCGTTTTTGATGCATTCTTGACACATTCTGGTGCATTTTTGATGCGTTTTTGATGCATTCTTGACACATTCTGGTGCATTTTTGATGCATTCCAGTTCATTTTGCCCCCCCCCTCTCTTTTTCTTCACTTTTTAATAGGGACATGTGAGAGTTCCAGTGCAGTTTTGGTGCGTTTTTGATGCATTCTGGTGCGTACTATAGAAGCGCAGGCCAGATGCGTTCCCCATACGTTCTGATGCGTTTCTTGGCACGTTCCGGTGCGTTTTTGATGCATTCCAGTTAATTTTTCCCCCTCTCTTGTTTTATTCAATTTTTTAATAGGGACATGTGCGTTCCAGTGCAGTTTTGGTGCGTTTTTGATGCAATCTGGTGCGTTTTTTATGTGTTTCAGTTCATTTTGTCCCCTCTGTTTTTCTTCAATTTAAATAGGGACAGATGCGTTCCAGTACATTTTTTATGCGTTTTTGGTGTGTTTTTGACGCGTTCTGGTTCATTTTCCCCCTCTCTTTTTATTCAATTTAAATAGGGACATGTGCATTCCAGTGCGTTTTTGGTGCATTTGTGATGCATTCTGGTGCGTTTTTGATGCGTTCCAGTTAATTTTGCCCCTCTTTTTTCTTCTATTTTTAATAGGGACGTGTGGGAATTCCAGTGCAGTTTTGGTGCATTTTTGACACATTCTGGTGCGTTTTTGATGCATTCCAGTTCATTTTTTCCCCCTCTCTTTTACTTCAATGTAAATATGGACAGATGCCTTCCAGTGCGTTTTGATGCATTTTTGGTGCGTTTTTTGACACATTCTGGTGCATTTTTGATGCGTTCCGGTTCATTTCCCCCCCCCCCCGCCTCTCTTTTTGTTCAATTCAAATAGGGACAGGTTAGTGTTTGGTAACGCACAAATGTGAACCCGGGCTGAGGGTCGCTTCACACTATAGAAACGCAGGCCAGATGCGTTCCACATACGTTCTGATGCGTTTCTTGGCGCGTTCCGGTGCGTTTTTGATGCATTCCAGTTCATTTTTCCCCCTCTCTCTTTTTCTTCAATTTTCAATAGGGACAGGTGCGTTCTAGTGCAGTTTTGGTGCGTTTTTTATGTGTTTTAGTTCATTTTGTCCCCTCTCTTTTTCTTTAATTTAAATAGGGACAGGTGCATTCAAGTGTGATTTTGATGCGTTTTTGGTGCGTTTTTGATGCATTCTGGTGCGTTTTTTATGTGTTTCAGTTCATTTTGTCCCTCTCTTTTTCTTAAATTTTTAATAGGGACAGGTGAGAGTTCCAGTGCAGTTTTGGTGCGTTTTTGGCGCATTCCAGTTAATTTTTTTCCCCCTCACTTTTTCTTCAATTCAGATAGGGACAGGTGCATTCCAGTGCGTTTTGATGCATTTTTGGTGCGTTTTTTGACACATTCTGGTGCGTTTTTGATGCTTTCCAGTTCATTTCCCCCCCTCTTTTTGTTCAATTCAAATAGGAACAGGTTAGTTTTTGGTAACGCACAAGTCTGATCCCGGGTCGGTTCACACTATAGAAGCGCAGACCAGATGCGTTCCGCATGCGTTTCTCAGCACGGTCCCGGTGTGTTTTTGACGCATTCCGGTGCATTTTCCCTCTCTCTTTTTCTTCCATTTAAATAGGGACAGGTGCATTTTGGTGCGTTTTTTACACGTTCCGGTGTGTTTTTGATGCGGTTTGGTGCGTTTTTTACCAGTTTATTTTGTCCCCCCTCTCTTCTTCTTCAATTCAGATAGGGACATGTGCGTTTTGATGCGTTCCAGTATGTTCCGGTGGGTTTTTGATGTGTTTTATCGCGTTCCAGCGCAGTTCTGTGCAGGAAAAATGCAGCCGGTTCTACTTTTTTTCTGCATCCAGAACGCACCGGAATTGCAAGCGCTGATGTGAACTATGACACTGACCGCCAGATCACCGACTTTCTGTGCGTTTTAGATGCAGAAAAAAAGCAACTTAAACGCATGGAGTGTGAACCGGCCCAAAGAGAGGGGAAAAAATGAACTGAAACGAAACCGAAAGGGACATGTGAGTTCCAATGCAGTTTTGGTGCGTTTTTGACGCATTCTGGTGCATTTTTGATGCGTTCCAGTTCATTTTGTCCCCTCTTTCTTCAATTCAAATAGGAACATGTGTATTCCGGTGCGTTTTTGATGCGTTTTAACGTGTTCCAGTGCATTTTGATGGATTTTGGTGCATTTTTGACACATCCTGGTGCATTTTTGATGCATTCCAGTTCATTTTGTCCCTTCTCTTTTTCTTCAATTTAAATAGAGACATGGGCGTTCCAGTGCGTTTTGATGCGTTTTTGAAGCATTTTTGGTGCTTTCCAGTTCATTTTGTCCCCTCTCTTTTTCTTCAATTTAAATAGGGACATGTGTGTTCCAGTGCGTTTTTGATGCGTTATACCACATTCCAGTGCAGTTTTGGTGCATTTTTGTCGCATTCTGGTGCGTTTTTGGTGTGTTCCAGTTCATTTTGTCCCCTCTTTCTTCAATTTAAATAGCGACAGGTGCACTCCAGTGCGTTTTGACGCATTTTTGGCACATTTTTGACACATTCTGGTGCGTTTTTGATGCATTCCAGTTCATTTTGTCCTGTTTCTTTAATTTAAATAGAGACATGGGCGTTCCAGTGCCTTTATGATGTGTTTTTGATGCGTTTTTGATGTGTTTTTGATGCGTTTTTGACATGTTCCAGTTCATTTTTCCCCTCTGTCTTTTTCTTCAATTCAATTAGGAACATGTGTGTTCCGGTGCGGTTTTGATGCGCTTTACTGCATTCCAGTGCAGTTTTGGTGCGTTTTTGATGCATTCTGGTGCGTTTTTGATGCGTTCCAGTTCATTTTGTCCCCTCTTTCTTCAATTCAAATAGGAACATGTGTATTCCGGTGCGTTTTTGATGCGTTTTAACATGTTCCAGTGCATTTTGATGGATTTTGGTGCGTTTTTGACACATTCTGGTGCATTTTTGGTGCTTTCCAGTTCATTTTGTCCCCTCTCTTTTTCTTCAATTTAAATAGGGACATGTGTGTTCCAGTGCGTTTTTGATGCGTTATACCACGTTCCAGTGCAGTTTTGGTGCATTTTTGTCGCATTCTGGTGCGTTTTTGGTGTGTTCCAGTTCATTTTGTCCCCTCTTTCTTCAATTTAAATAGCGACAGGTGCACTCCAGTGCGTTTTGACGCATTTTTGGCACATTTTTGACACATTCTGGTGCGTTTTTGATGCATTCCAGTTCATTTTGTCCTGTTTCTTTAATTTAAATAGAGACATGGGCATTCCAGTGCCTTTATGGTGTGTTTTTGATGCGTTTTTGATGTGTTTTGATGCGTTTTTGACATGTTCCAGTTCATTTTTCCCCTCTGTCTTTTTCTTCAATTCAATTAGGAACATGTGTGTTCCGGTGCGGTTTTGATGCGCTTTACTGCATTCCAGTGCAGTTTTTGTGCGTTTTTGATGCATTCTGGTGCGTTTTTGATGCGTTCCAGTTCATTTTCCCCCTCTCTTTTTCTTCAATTTAAATAGGGACAGGTGCGTTTTGATGCATTTTGGTGCATTCCAGTACAGTTCTGTGCATGATAACTGTAGCCTGTTCTACTTTTTTTTCCTGCAACCGGAACGCACCGGAACTGCGAGCGCTGATGTGAACTATGACACTGTGACCACCAGATCACCTACTTTCTGTGCGTTTTGGATGCAGAAAAAAAGCTACTGAAACGCATGGAGTGTGAACCAGCCTCAGAGTGCATCTAACACGTACCTGAACCCCGGTCCACGCTGATGCGGAGCGCAATTTGCAGCGGTTTCTGATTATCGCATCGTAATCGCACCCCGTTCGTACGAACCGCTGCGGGTGTGTATGTTAACAATCCCCAAAATCGGTCCGCAAACTGGTGTGTGAACATCCATGCGATCCGATTCTGCGGCGGACAAAAAAAAAAAAAGGGTCCTGCACTATTTTGGTTTGGATGCGATTTGAGCCACGAGAGAGTAACGCTTCTACGCCGATATTATCGACTCGCTAACGGCTCCAGTCTGGACGCCACTTGTTTACTGCGAAGACAACAGCGACATCTGCTGGACAATCGTCTACAGGACAGGCAACGCGCCTCTTGGTTATTTTTATATTTTATTTACTTCAGGTCCTTATATAGCGCCATCAATCTACACCGCGCTTTACATATATATTGTGCATTCTTCCTTTTTTTTTTTTAATTTATGTATTTTTCATTCTAATATAGTTTTTGAGGAAATCGCTTGTTTTTTATTTTTTTTTCTCCAAAAATTATTTACAGGTACTTTTTATTTGTTTATTTTTCTGAGTTTTTTTTTTTTAATTGTTTACAGGTACTTATATAGTGTTGTCGATTTACACAGCATTTTATATATATTGTACTTTTCATGCTTTTTTTTTTTTTATGTATTTTTCATTCTAATAAAGTTTTTGAGAAAATCACTTGTTTTTTTTTTTATTTTTCTGGGTTTTTAAAAAAATATTTACAGGTACTTTTTATTGGTTTATTTTTCTGGGTTTTTTTTTTTTTAATTGTTTTTTTATGTATATTTTTTTTATGTATTTCTCATTCATATATAATTTTTGATGAAATCACTTGCTTTTATTTATTTTTTTATTTTCTTTTAAATTACTTACAGGTACTTACATAGTGCCGTCAATTTATGCAGCGTTTTACATATATTGTACTTTTCATGCGGTTTTTTTTTTTAATGTATTTTTCATTCAAATATAGTTTTTGAGGAAATCACTTGTTTTTATTTTTTTTATTTTTCTGGGTTTTTAAAAAAATGATTTACAGGTACTTTTTATTTTTTTTATTTTTCAGTTTTTTTTTTTAATTGTTTACAGGTACTTATATAGTGCCGTCAATTTACGCAGCGTTTTACATATATTGTACTTTTCATGCTTTTTTTTTTTTTTTATGTATTTTTCATTCTAATAAAGTTTTTGAGAAAATCACTTGTTTTTTTTTTTTATTTTTCTGGGTTTTTAAAAAAATATTTATAGGTGCTTTTGATTGGTTTATTTTTCTGGTTTTTTTTTTTTTTAATTGTTTTTTTATGTATTTTTTTTATGTATTTCTCATTCTAATATAATTTTTGAGGAAATCACTTGCTTTTATTTATTTTTTTATTTTCTTTTAAATTACTTACAGGTACTTACATAGTACTGACAGTGTTTTACATATATTGTACTTTTCATGCTTTTTTTTTTTATGTATTTTTCATTCTAATATAGTTTTTGAGGAAATCACTTGTTTTTATTTTTTTATTTTTCTGGGTTTTTAAAAAAATGATTCACAGGTACTTTTTATTTGTTTATTTTTCTGGGGTTTTTTTTGTTTTTCTTTTAAATTATTTACAGGTACTTATATAGCGTTGTCAATATGCGCAGGACATTACATATATATTGTACATTCTTATTAATTTTTTTAAATGTGTTTTTCGTTCTAATATAGTTCTTGAGAAAATCACTTGTTTTTTATTTTTTTATTTTTCTGGGTTTTAAAAAAAATATTTACAGGTACTTTTTATTTGTTTATTTTTCTGTTTTGTTTTTTTTATTTATTTATTTTTTAATGTATTTCTCATTCTAATATAATTTTTGATGAAATCACTTGCTTTTATTTATTTTTTTATTTTCTTTTAAATTACTTACAGGTACTTACATAGTGCCGTCAATTTATGCAGCGTTTACATATATTGTACTTTTCATGCGTTTTTTTTTTTAATGTATTTTTCATTCAAATATAGTTTTTGAGGAAATCACTTGTTTTTATTTTTTTTATTTTTCTGGGTTTTTAAAAAAATGATTTACAGGTACTTTTTATTTTTTTTATTTTTCAGTTTTTTTTTTTAATTGTTTACAGGTACTTATATAGTGCCATCAATTTACGCAGCATTTTATATATATTGTACTTTTCATGCTTTTTTTTTTTTTTTATGTATTTTTCATTCTAATAAAGTTTTTGAAAAAATCACTTGTTTTTTTTTTTATTTTTCTGGGTTTTTAAAAAAATATTTACAGGTACTTTTTATTGGTTTATTTTTCTGGGTTTTTTTTTTTTAATTGTTTTTTTATGTATATTTTTTTTATGTATTTCTCATTCTAATATAATTTTTGAGGAAATCACTTGCTTTTATTTATTTTTTTATTTTCTTTTAAATTACTTACAGGTACTTACATAGTGCTGACAGTGTTTTGCATATATTGTACTTTTCATGCTTTTTTTTTTTTATGTATTTTTCATTCTAATATAGTTTTTGAGGAAATCACTTGTTTTTATTTTTTTATTTTTCTGGGTTTTTAAAAAAATGATTCACAGGTACTTTTTATTTGTTTATTTTTCTGGGGGTTTTTTTGTTTTTCTTTTAAATTATATACAGGTACTTATATAGCGTTGTCAATATGCGCAGGACATTACGTATATATTGTACATTCTTATAAAAAAATTTTAAATGTGTTTTTCGTTCTAATATAGTTCTTGAGAAAATCACTTGTTTTTTATTTTTTTATTTTTCTGGGTTTTAAAAAAAATATTTACAGGTACTTTTTATTTGTTTATTTTTCTGTTTTGTTTTTTTTATTTATTTATTTTTTAATGTATTTCTCATTCTAATATAATTTTTGATGAAATCACTTGCTTTTATTTATTTATTTATTTTCTTTTAAATTACTTACAGGTACTTACATAGTGCCGTCAATTTATGCAGCGTTTTACATATATTGTACTTTTCATGCGGTTTTTTTTTTTAATGTATTTTTCATTCAAATATAGTTTTTGAGGAAATCACTTGTTTTTATTTTTTTTATTTTTCTGGGTTTTTAAAAAAATGATTTACAGGTACTTTTTATTTTTTTTATTTTTCAGTTTTTTTTTTTAATTGTTTACAGGTACTTATATAGTGCCGTCAATTTACGCAGCATTTTACATATATTGTACTTTTCACGGGTTTTTTTTTAATGTATTTTTCATTCTAATAAAGTTTTTGAGGAAATCACTTGTTTTTTTTTTATTTTAAATCATTTACAGGTACTAATATAGCGTCGTCAATATACGCAGCATTTACATATATATTGTACATTCTTATTATTTAATTTTTTAAAATGTGTTTTTCATTCTAATACAGTTCTTGAGAAAATCACTTGTTTTTATTTTTTTTTTATTTTTTTTTTAATTATTTACAGGTACTTTTTATTTGTTTATTTTTTTTTTAATTATTTACAGGTACTTTTTATTTGTTTATTTTTCTGTATTTTTTTTTAAATTGTTTACAGGTACTTGTATAGCGTTGACAATATATGCAGTGTTTTACATATATATTGTACATTTTTATTATTTAATTCTCCTTTTATGTAATTTTCATTCTAATATAGTTTTTGAGGAAATCACTTGTTTTTATTTATTTTTCTGGGGTTTTTTTTAACTATTTTCAGGTACTTATATAGTACAGTCAATATACGCAGCACTTTACATATATATTGTACATTTTTTTTTAATGTATTTTTCATTCTGATATTTTTGAGAAAATCACTTGTTTTTGTTTATTTTTCTGAGTTTTTAAAAATTATTTACAGGTATATAGCACCGTAAATTTAGGCAGCATTTTACATATATATGTATTTTTCAGGTTAGTTTTTTTTATGTATTTTTCATTCTAATATAGTTTTTGAGGAAATCACTTGTTTTTATTTATTTATTTATTTTTAATTATTTACAGGTACTTTTTATTTGTTTATTTTTCTGTATTTTTTTTTTAAATTGTTTACAGGTACTTGTATAGCGTTGACAATATATGCAGTGTTTTACATATATATTGTACATGTTTATTATTTAATTTTCCTTTTATGTAATTTTCATTCTAATATAGTTTTTGAGGAAATCACTTGTTTTTATTTATTTTTCTGGGGGGTTTTTTTAACTATTTTCAGGTACTTATATAGTACAGTCAATATACGCAGCACTTTACATATATATTGTACATTATTTTTTTTTTATGTATTTTTCATTCGGATATTTTTGAGAAAATCACTTGTTTTTGTTTATTTTTCTGGGTTTTTAAAAATTATTTACAGGTATATAGCACCGTAAATTTAGGCAACATTTTACATATATATGTACTTTTCAGGTTAGTTTTTTTTATGTATTTTTCATTCTAATATAGTTTTTGAGGAAATCACTTATTTTTATTTATTTTTCTTTTAAATTATTTACAGGTACTTATACAGCGCTGCCAATATACGCAGCGCTTTACACACACATATATATATTGTACATTCTTATTATTTAATTTTCTTTTTATGTAATTTTCTAATATAGTTTTTGAGGAAATCACTTGTTTTTATTTTTTTGGTTTTTTTGAAAAATTTTTTTACAGATACTTATATAGCACCGTCAATTTACGCAGCTTTTTAAATATATATATTGTACATTCTTATTTAATTTTTTTTTACATTTATTTTTTCATTCTAATATAGTTTTTGAGGAAATCACTTATTTTTATTTGTTTATTTTTTTTTTAAATTATTTACAGGTACTTTTTATTTGTTTATTTTTCTGTATTTTTTTTTTTAATTGTTTACAGGTACTTGTATAGCGTTGTCAATATATGCAGTGTTTTACATATATATTATTGTACATTTTTATTATTTAATTCTCCTTTTATGTATTTTCATTCTAATATAGTTTTTGAGGAAATCACTTGTTTTTATTTATTTTTCTGGGGGTTTTTTTTAACTATTTTCAGGTACTTATATAGTACAGTCAATATACGCAGCACTTTACATATATATTGTACATTATTTTTTTTTTATGTATTTTTCATTCTGATATTTTTGAGAAAATCACTTGTTTTTGTTTATTTTTCTGGGTTTTTAAAAATTATTTACAGGTATATAGCACCGTAAATTTAGGCAACATTTTACATATATATGTACTTTTCAGGTTAGTTTTTTTAATGTATTTTTCATTCTAATATAGTTTTTGAGGAAATCACTTATTTTTATTTATTTTTCTTTTAAATTATTTACAGGTACTTATACAGCGCTGCCAATATACGCAGCGCTTTACACACACATATATATATTGTACATTCTTATTATTTAATTTTCTTTTTATGTAATTTTCTAATATAGTTTTTGAGGAAATCACTTGTTTTTATTTATTTTTCTGGGGTTTTTTTAAACTATTTTCAGGTACTTATATAGTACAGTCAATATACGCAGCACTTTACATATATATTGTACATTATTTTTTTTTTATGTATTTTTCATTCTGATATTTTTGAGAAAATCACTTGTTTTTGTTTATTTTTCTGGGTTTTTAAAAATTATTTACAGGTATATAGCACCGTAAATTTAGGCAACATTTTACATATATATGTGCTTTTCAGGTTAGTTTTTTTTTATGTATTTTTCATTCTAATATAGTTTTTGAGGAAATCACTTATTTTTATTTGTTTATTTTTGTTTTAAATTATTTACAGGTACTTTTTATTTATTTATTTTTCTGTGTTTTTTTACAGGTATTTATATAGCGCCGTCAATTTATGCAGCACTTTACATATTTATATTGTACATTCTTAATATTTAATTTTTTTTACATTTATTTTTCATTCTAATATAGTTTTTGAGGAAATCACTTATTTTTATTTGTTTATTTTTCTTTTAAATTATTTACAGGCACGTATGTAGTGCTGTCAATATACGCAGCGCTTTACATATATATATATTGTACATTCTTATTATTTAATTTTCTTTTTATGTAATTTTCATTGTAATATAGTTTTTGAGGAAATCACTTGCTTTTATTTATTTTTTAATTTTTCTTTTAAATCATTTACAGGTATTTATATAGCGCCGTCAATTTATGCAGCACTTTACATATTTATATTGTACATTCTTAATATTTAATTTTTTTTACATTTATTTTTCATTCTAATATAGTTTTTGAGGAAATTACTTGTTTTATTTGTTTTTCTGGTTTTTTAAAAAAAATTATTTACAGGTACTTATATAGCGTATCAATTTATGCAGTAATTTAGTTTTTTGAGGAAATCTTTTGTTTCTATTTATTTTTCTGTTTTGTTTTTTATTATTTACAGGTATTTATAGAGCACCGTCAAATTATAGAGCGCTTTACGTATATATTGTACATTCTTATTATTTAATTGTTTATTTTTTTATGTATTTTTTATTTATTTTTTTTATTTTTTTTGAGGAAATCTTTTGCTTTTATTTATTTTTCTGTTTTTTTATTATTATTTACAGGTACGTATATAGCGCCGTCAATTTATACAGTGCTTTACGTATATATTGTACATTGTTATTATTTGTTTGTTTTTTTTTTATGTATTTTTATTTCTATTTAGTTTCTGAGGAAATCATTTGTTTTTATTTGATTAGTTTTCTGTTTTTTTTTTACTTGTTTATTATTTATTTTCATTAAATATTTCTATATTGCTACTTTTCTGGCACTTTATGTTTACATTTTAAAATCAGCTTTTTTTCTTTTTTTTTGCTAGAAAATATCTTAGAACCCCAAACATTATATATATATATGTTTTTTTTCTTGTTTTTTTTTTTTTTAAAGCAGAGGCCCTAGAGAATAAATTGGTGGTTTTTGCGATTCTTTTTCCTGATTCGGAACAAGATAAACCGCACGTGTCTAGGAACAGAAACTGAGAGGAAGTGTAAATTGTTACAGTTGTCACCAGAACAGGAAGTGAGGGGAAATCTCCCAATGGGGACACCCGTGTCTGATGCTGTATTCAGGCAGGTTTATGTATGGGTGGAGCAAGGATGTGATTGGATGATTATGGGTGGAGCCAGGATGTGATTGGTGATTGTGGGTAGAACAGGGATGTGACAGAATCGATGTGGGTGGAGCCAGGATGTGATTGGTTCATTATGGGCTGAGCCGGGGTGTGATTAGCTGATTGTGGGCAGAGCCAGGATGTGATTGGATGATTGTGGGTGGAGCAAGTATGTAATAGGCTAATTTATGGGAGAAGCCGTGATGTGATTAGATGAGTGTGGGTGGAGCCAGGATGTGATTGGATGATAGTGGGCGGAGGCGGTATGTAATTGGATGATTGTGGGCGGAGCCGGGATGTGATTGGATGATTGTGGGCGGAGCCGGGATTTGAAGACACTTCTTGCAGATATCGGGTTCAGTTATGGGCGGAGACAATGATTGTAGCCTGGGACTGGAGTGGAGGGATCGGGCGATGACGTATATAGAAGGTATATGGAGGCGGAGTCGAGCTCGGGGTCTTGCACAGGAGGGCGGTCCCGCAAGACACACCCCGGGTGTGCGATCACCTTGGCTCTCATGCAGGTGGGAGTGGTGTAGGATCGGGGTGGGAGTGGTTTAGGCCGGGCGGGCTCAGTAGGCTGAGCTTTGCGGCACTCTCTGGCTGGGCGGCTTCCCGGCTCCTCCCATGGAGGAGGGGGGGCGTGGACCGGACGTCCGGACGCGTTGACGTCACCGGACGGACGCAGGAGAAGCGGAGAGCTGTGCGGTCGCCATGTCAGCGATGAGCGCGCAGGCTGGCGGGTGAGAGGCCGGGGAGCGACCCCCCCCCCGTGTGGGGTGTACAGGGAAGGGGGTGCTGTATGTTGGGGTACACGGGGGGGGGACGGGACAGTGTCGGGGGATTATTAGGCTGGGAGGACGGGAAGCCCCATATGGGCTCTGCTTAGCGCCCCCGCCCCCCCACCATGTGACAACTGTGGGCCAATCACTGAGCGCTCTCCCTGCAACGTGCCCCCCTCCATACCCGGAAGTACAAGGATTGGGAGTGGGGGATGGAGAAGAGGGGTTATAGTCATCCTGTTGCATTGTCCTGTATGTCTTCTCTATGGTATGGAGGACCCAGACTGCTCCCCCTCCCCCCATCGGTGACCCTCTCTCTGATCTCTCCACCCCGGGGTCACACACTCTGCAATTCTGGTGCCCGGCTTCGTTCTAATCCGGATTCTTTTACTCTGAGCCCTACCTCCTTTTTTTTTTTTTTTTCCTCTTTCCAGACGAAGAAGCAAGTGGGATCAGCCAGGCCCGGCGTCGGCAGCGCTCCTCCTCCCCGGAGTGATGCCCGTCATTCCCCCCATGGCCAACATCTATGCCCCCGCCGGTCCGATCGGTGCAACCATGTTCGTGCCCCCCATCGAGGAGAAGGCGGTGAGTGGTGCGGGGGAGGTGGTCAGCGCTCCCTCGGGGGCTCTGGACGCAGCCGCCGCCGTGGCCGCCAAGATTAACGCCATGCTGATGGCCAAAGGAAAGATCAAACCTTCGCAGAGCACCCCGGATAAGGTAAGGAGCCCCTCCCCCCCCCCCCCCCAGGGACGTGGTCCGGGCCCCCCTTCCCCCCCCCCCCCAGGGACGCGGTCCGGGATGCCTCCCCTCTGGCCACGCACGCCCGGTAGGTGGGATGCCTCCCCTCTGGCCGCGCACGCCCGGTAGGTGGGATGCCTCCCCTCTGGCCGCGCACGCCCGGTAGGTGGGATGCCTCCCCTCTGGCCGCGCACGCCGGGTAGGTGGGATGCCTCCCCTCTGGCCGCGCACGCCGGGTAGGTGGGATGCCTCCCCTCTGGCCGCGCACGCCGGGTAGGTGGGATGCCTCCCCTCTGGCCGCGCACGCCGGGTAGGTGGGATGCCTCCCCTCTGGCCGCGCACGCCGGGTAGGTGGGATGCCTCCCCTCTGGCCGCGCACGCCGGGTAGGTGGGATGCCTCCCCTCTGGCCGCGCACGCCGGGTAGGTGGGATGCCTCCCCTCTGGCCGCGCACGCCGGGTAGGTGGGATGCCTCCCCTCTGGCCGCGCACGCCGGGTAGGTGGGATGCCTCCCCTCTGGCCGCGCACGCCCGGTAGGTGGGATGCCCCCCCTTTGGCCGCGCATCCTTTTTGATAGGTTGGAAGTTTCTCCTCTCTGAGCATGCCCAGTAGTTCGGACCCCCCATTGCTCTCTGCTCATGCTCACTGGGAAGACGCTATGAATAGTAATGAAGCCGCAAAGCTTCTGACATCACCTGGGATCAGCCATTTGTATGGTAGATAAACACAAAACAGAACTGGTGTCGGCATCACGGAGACGGCGGGGTCACCAGAATAGGAAGTGGGGAGTAAGAGGAATGAGAATCGGAACGGAACGGTTTTAGTTTCCATCCTATTCAGTGACTGATGCCGATTTGTTGGATTATATTACGAGTGATGGGTCAGAAGGAGGGGGCGGCGCCGTCAGGAGAAGGAGGCGGGGCTCACCACATCCATCTATAACCCAGAGAGGAGCGGCCACCTTCACAGCTGAGCTGCAGCCACCTATAAACCAGTATATAATGCAGCCGGACTGGTTTTACTGGAAAGGTCATCCCCGGGTTGATTCTTTACTGGCTTCAGTTTCTCTTGCTGGGAGGACTGGGGAGATTTGGGGAAATCATGCTCCGCCCACTCAGGGTGGTGCCGCGGTGGATAAGCGTTGGGGGTGTGGCGGTGACCGCACTGTTGCAGCTCACTGGGGCTTCTGGTCAGACTGGTCACAGGCCTTTCCCTTACTGCTCTGCACAGGCTGTCAATGGGGAAAGTTTCCAGTGATTTTATATACAAAGACTTAGAATTCGGAGATAATGGGGGGCGTCTCGTAATAATCACACATCAGAAATATAACTCCTCTGGGGGGGCCACAAACCAACTTAAACTGATGACTAGAATACTCCCAGCTTACCGTTGACACCTGTGGGACCCCTCTAGAACAGGGGCCTCCAAACAGTTGGTGTCAGTGGGAGGAACAGTGCCCAATTGTTGGCGTTGGGTGGGAGCAACAAGGGCCCCATCGTTGGCATCGGGTGGGAGCAACCGAGGGCCCCATCGTTGGCGTCGGGTGGGAGCAACCGAGGGCCCCATCGTTGGCGTCGGGTGGGAGCAACCGAGGGCCCCATCGTTGGCGTCGGGTGGGAGCAACCGAGGGCCCCATCGTTGGCGTCGGGTGGGAGCAACCGAGGGCCCCATCGTTGGCGTCGGGTGGGAGCAACCGAGGGCCCCATCGTTGGCGTCGGGTGGGAGCAACCGAGGGCCCCATCGTTGGCGTCGGGTGGGAGCAACCGAGGGCCCCATCGTTGGCGTCGGGTGGGAGCAACCGAGGGCCCCATCGTTGGCGTCGGGTGGGAGCAACCGAGGGCCCCATCGTTGGCGTCGGGTGGGAGCAGCCGAGGGCCCCATCGTTGGCGTCGGGTGGGAGCAGCCGAGGGCCCCATCGTTGGCGTCGGGTGGGAGCAGCCGAGGGCCCCATCGTTGGCGTCGGGTGGGAGCAGCCGAGGGCCCCATCGTTGGCGTCGGGTGGGAGCAGCCGAGGGCCCCATCGTTGGCGTCGGGTGGGAGCAGCCGAGGGCCCCATCGTTGGCGTCGGGTGGGAGCAACCAAGGGCCCCATCGTTGGCGTCGGGTGGGAGCAACCAAGGGCCCCATCGTTGGCGTCGGGTGGGAGCAACCAAGGGCCCCATCGTTGGCGTCGGGTGGGAGCAGCCAAGGGCCCCATCGTTGGCGTCGGGTGGGAGCAGCCAAGGGCCCCATCGTTGGCGTCGGGTGGGAGCAGCCAAGGGCCCCATCGTTGGCGTCGGGTGGGAGCAGCCAAGGGCCCCATCGTTGGCGTCGGGTGGGAGCAGCCAAGGGCCCCATCGTTGGCGTCGGGTGGGAGCAGCCAAGGGCCCCATCGTTGGCGTCGGGTGGGAGCAGCCAAGGGCCCCATCGTTGGCGTCGGGTGGGAGCAGCCGAGGGCCCCATCGTTGGCGTCGGGTGGGAGCAGCCGAGGGCCCCATCGTTGGCGCCGGTGGGAGCAACCAAGGGGCCCATCGTCTGAGTCGGGGGGTATAATGCCTTTTTTTATCAGAGAAGAATAGTACTCCAAGGGCAGATTAGGATAAGCAAAGGGCCAAGTTTGGAGGCCGCAGCTCTAGAAGCCACTTGTTTCCAAGGCCCCATGCCCAGCAGCTCCCCTTCTACAGCTGAATATATGCCAAGTGTTCTCTGCTTGGACAGTTGAGAGCCTAACATTGCCGCGCTCTTCTACATCCAATCACAACGCTTTGCATTCATTTAGAGAATGCAAAGCATTCAATGAATGGTGGCCGTGGTCAGTGGCCCGACCTCCTGTGCTCACATATAGCAGGGCAGTCGCTCAGCGTGGGACTCGGAGGCCAGTGGAGATCTCTGGAGTAGCGTGTCTTCTTCAGCTATTTCCAGCTGCATCATCCAGGTGACGGGTCCGTAGAGGAGGAAAAGGCTCTGAAGGGGGGGGGAGTTGGGGCTAATTTTGTAGTTTTTGTTGCTTTTTTGTTTAATTCTCGTTGCCCAATGTGTCCTTGCAGGTCCAGATCCCAGGCAAACCTGCCTCGGGTACCAAAAGCAAAGATGACCTGGTGGTGGCTGAAGTGGAGATCAACGATGTGCCTCTGACGTGCCGGAACCTGTTAACGAGGGGACAGACCCAGGACGAGGTTGGTGTTCTCAGCCGCTGGAGGGCCACCAAGTCAGGAAATAATTGTTGAGCGAGTCAGGCATGTTCGACCCGATGATTACATTGGAAAGCCCGGATCACGCTTCTCACTGGGGTTGGATAGAATAGGACATCCCTGTGTTGTAGGGCATCGGGGGGGTCTTGGGGGGAGGGGGACACGTTGTCCAAAATCTGGTGCTATTTTCATGTTCTGGATCAGGGGTCTCCAAACTTTTCAAACAAAGGGATAATTTACTGTCCTTCAGATTGGGGGGGGGGGGGGCAGATTGTGGCAAGTGGGAGTAGAAAATGTCCTGGGACCAGCATCAATGAGGGTTTGTGGTCAGTAGGATGAGGAGTAGTGCCCAATCAATGGAAGAAATGGTGCACCATTGTTGATGTCTGTAGGAGTAGTGCCTCGTTTCATTGGGAAGGGTAGCGCCTCGTTTCATTGGGAAGGGTAGCGCCTCGTTTCATTGGGAAGGGTAGCGCCTCGTTTCATTGGGAAGGGTAGCGCCTCGTTTCATTGGGAAGGGTAGCGCCTCGTTTCATTGGGAAGGGTAGCGCCTCGTTTCATTGGGAAGGGTAGCGCCTCGTTTCATTGGGAAGGGTAGCGCCTCGTTTCATTGGGAAGGGTAGCGCCCCGTTTCATTGGGAAGGGTAGCGCCCCGTTTCATTGGGAAGGGTAGCGCCCCGTTTCATTGGGAAGGGTAGCGCCCCGTTTCATTGGGAAGGGTAGCGCCCCGTTTCATTGGGAAGGGTAGCGCCCCGTTTCATTGGGAAGGGTAGCGCCTCGTTTCATTGGGAAGGGTAGCGCCTCGTTTCATTGGGAAGGGTAGCGCCTCGTTTCATTGGGAAGGGTAGCGCCTCGTTTCATTGGGAAGGGTAGCGCCTCGTTTCATTGGGAAGGGTAGCGCCTCGTTTCATTGGGAAGGGTAGCGCCTCGTTTCATTGGGAAGGGTAGCGCCTCGTTTCATTGGGAAGGGTAGCGCCTCGTTTCATTGGGAAGGGTAGCGCCTCGTTTCATTGGGAAGGGTAGCGCCTCGTTTCATTGGGAAGGGTATCGCCTCGTTTCATTGGGAAGGGTAGCGCCTCGTTTCATTGGGAAGGGTAGCGCCTCGTTTCATTGGGAATGGTAGCGCCTCGTTTCATTGGGAGGGGTAGCGCCTCGTATCATTGGGAGGGGTAGCGCCTCGTATCATTGGGAGGGGTAGCGCCTCGTATCATTGGGAGGGGTAGCGCCTCGTATCATTGGGAGGGGTAGCGCCTCGTATCATTGGGAGGGGGTAGCGCCTCGTATCATTGGGAGGGGTAGCGCCTCGTATCATTGGGAGGGGTAGCGCCTCGTTTCATTGGGAGGGGTAGCGCCTCGTTTCATTGGGAGGGTAGCGCCTCGTTTCATTGGGAGGGGTAGCGCCTCGTTTCATTGGGAGGGGTAGCGCCTCGTTTCATTGGGAGGGGTAGCGCCTCGTTTCATTGGGAGGGGTAGCGCCTCGTTTCATTGGGAGGGGTAGCGCCTCGTTTCATTGGGAGGGGTAGCGCCTCGTTTCATTGGGAGGGGTAGCGCCTCGTTTCATTGGGAGGGGTAGCGCCTCGTTTCATTGGGAGGGGTAGCGCCTCGTTTCATTGGGAGGGGTAGCGCCTCGTTTCATTGGGAGGGGTAGCGCCTCGTTTCATTGGGAGGGGTAGCGCCTCGTTTCATTGGGAGGGGGTAGCGCCTCGTTTCATTGGGAGGGGGTAGCGCCTCGTTCCATTGGGAGGGGGTAGCGCCTCGTTCCATTGGGAGGGGGTAGCGCCTCGTTCCACTGGGAGGGGGTAGCGCCTCGTTCCACTGGGAGGGGGTAGCGCCTCGTTCCACTGGGAGGGGGTAGCGCCTCGTTCCACTGGGAGGGGGTAGCGCCTCGTTCCACTGGGAGGGGGTAGCGCCTCGTTCCACTGGGAGGGGGTAGCGCCTCGTTCCACTGGGAGGGGGTAGCACCCCAAGGGCCGGATATAGGCTAGCAATGGGCCACGTGTGGCCCTCGGGCCGCAGTTTAGAGATCCCTTTTCTGGATAAATATTGCAGTTTGCATTTTATGTCCTACAGATCAGTCGGCTGAGCGGGGCAGCGGTGTCCACACGTGGGCGGTACATGATGACGCCAGAGGAAAAAGCCAAAGTGGGCCCTAGGTATGTCTGAAGATGGCGTGTTGTCTACTGAGCGCTCGGCATGATTGGGGGGGGGGGGTGTTAGATGCCGTCACAGTGGGACATTTCTCTGTTTTCTATGTAAGTCGTCTGTTGAGACAGGTACAGGTTGCTTCTTCAGCATTAGCCCTTTCGCTGCCAGAGCCATTTTTGCATTTTTTTGCACACGTTTAAAAAAAAAAATAATAATAATTTTCGGCCTGAGGATGACACAAACCCCCAAAATATATTCTCTAAAAGCAGACATCCTAGAGCAGGGGTGTCAAACTGGCGGCCCTCCAGCTTTTGTAAAACTACAAGTCCCATCATGCCTCTGCCTTTGGGATTCACGCTTGTAACTGTCAGTTTTGAAATGCCTCATGGGACTTGTAGTTCGGCAACAGCTGGAGGGCGGCCAGTTTGACACTCGTGCCCTAGAGAATAAAATGGTGGTAGTTCCAAATTTTGTCATTCGATATTACTGCAAAGGTCTAGGAAATGCAAAATTTCAGTAAAAAAACCTAAAGTGAAATTTAGGGCAAACAAACGCAATAAATGACTGAAATTTGTGATAAAATATAAAAGATGAGATAGCGTCGAGTAAATAGATACCCAACATGTCAAACCTAAGTGTTACTAAACCCCAGACCCCGCGTTCACTATATCCGGTCTCCCCGTACCCTGCATGTTCACTATGTCCGCTCTCCCGGACCCTGCATTCACTATATCCGCTCTCCCCGTACCCCCGCGTTCGCTATGTCCGCTGTCCCCGTACCCCCGCGTTCGCTATGTCCGCTGTCCCCGGGACCCCCGCGTTCGCTATGTCCGCTGTCCCCGGGACCCCCGCGTTCGCTATGTCCGCTGTCCCCGGGACCCCCGCGTTCGCTATGTCCGCTGTCCCCGGGACCCCCGCGTTCGCTATGTCCGCTGTCCCCGGGACCCCCGTGTTCGCTATGTCCGCTGTCCCCGGGACCCCCGCGTTCGCTGTGTCCGCTGTCCCCGGGACCCCGCGTTCGCTGTGTCCGCTGTCCCCGGGGCCCCCGCGTTCGCTGTGTCCGCTGTCCCCGGGGCCCCCGCGTTCGCTATGTCCGCTGTCCC